>NC_134085.1:139803559-139981059 GCF_000715075.1 Nicotiana tabacum
CCGTGTCCTTTCTGATTGCTAGCATTCATGATATCACACTTATGCTGTTTGCAGTACACAATTTTACTTTAAAAACAGTATTTAGCTACTTCCTATTTGGCCATCCTGGAGTACAACACTAAAGCTGTCCAAAGTTAAACATGTACCATGATTCATCAAGTATTTAGTACTCCCACGATTTAACCACGCCACCTAATACCAAAATTTTCTCAGTTGCTACTTGTGCCAAAAGAGTGCAATAGCAGCAAATGAGTCAACAGAAGTAAAAAACAACAATTTGTCTGTATCCATATCGATTCTAATAGCTAAAACACAATCTGACATGCTAAGTAGTGGGGGAGCTCAATTGAAAATAGGGAAAGAGAATATAAAGATTATACCTTTTGGAGAGAAAGGGTATGTCAAAGTGGGTAGAAACAGCCATAAGACCGGTCCCGGAAAGGTCACACATACTGAAAACCTGACCAACGAACGCTGGCCCACTCTTTCCGGTGGAGTTGAGGCCAGATATTTTCACCGTTGAGGGAAAACCCGACCCGGAATCCGAACGCATGTTGTTGGCAGCCGAAGACTCTATGTTTGTTCCCCTTAATACGATGAAGAATTCGACAAAATGGAGAGAAGGGACATTGAAGGAAGGGGATTAGATGAAGCGATGAGGTTCGCTACTAGCGCAGGCCATGGACCAGTGGATGGATGTAGGGGGAGGACATTTTGTGAAATTTGGATGTGAGCTAAATACGAGTGCGGAACCAAAATGCTCTTCTTTTGTATTTTTAAGTGTAAACAAAAAACAAAATTACATATCTATGTAAAACGTGGTTATTTTAAGGTACTAAGTATCGCATTTTACATGGAATACGGTAACAAACCGCAATTTATATAAAACTGAAAAGACAATTATATAAAACACGGTCCATTACAGTGTTTTATATAAAGCATGGTAATGAACCGCGTTTTATATATATAAATATCAGAATCCCTTCCCTTTCCCCACGGTCTGCCCAGTCTTTTTTTTCCGTTTTTTTAAAAAAAGGTCCCCCATTAACAATAAAAAAAGCTCGTGTGGACCTCACTCGTCCCCTAAAAAGTAGATATTGTTGGTCTCACATCCTAGCCAAGCCTTCTATTGTTGTGGGTTGCTTGTTTCGGAGTCAAGCTTTCAAATCTTCAACTTTCCGAAAAACATAAATCGAGGTATTCCGATTTAGCTTATGTCCAAACTCGAATAAATAATGCATATTTGTTGTTTTGAATGTGTTGTATGTTGTTTTGTATTTATTTTTTTTGCGATTAAATTGGTATATTATTTTTATCCAGACTAAGATATTAATGTTGTAAAAAAATCTAATATAATTGTGAAATGTTATTATTTGTTAATAAAAATGTTAATAAATAAATATTACTGTTTTATATGTATTTTTGTGATTACAATGTATTTGTTGTGTCTTATGTGGTTTAAATTATTTTTTTGCTTAAAGACTAGTAATATAGTGTCTTTTAGGGTAGTAAAATGTAATGTTTTTTAGCGTAGTAAAATATAGTGTCTTTTAGGGTAGTATAATGTAGTGTCTTTTAGCGTAGTAAAATGTAGTGCCTTTTAACGTAGTTTCCCTGTAGTTTAAGTATCTTTTATACTAAAAATACATCAAATAACTGATAGATCAAACACAAACTTTGTCCAATTATAGTCAACATATATTTGGTGCTACTGGGCCGCAAATATCGAGACGAGAAGCCATATATGAATCTTTAATAATTAAATATTATATAATTGTAAAAATTAATTATTTAATTTACAAACAAACACATATAAAATTATAAAACTAACACATAGAAGAATTGAGGATAAATTGATGCTACTGGGTTCCAAATATGGAGCTTGAAACCCATTTGTGAATATTTAATTATAAAAATTAAATATTTTATTTACAAACTAACATGTAAAATAATAAAACTAACACATAGTGATACTGGGCTCCAAATATGGAAGCCTGGAACCCATATGTGAACATTTAATTATAAAAAATAAATATTTAATTTACAAACTAACATGTAAAATAATAAAACTAACACATAGAATAAATTGGTGCTATTGGACTCCAAATATCGAGCCTGGAACCCATATGTGAATATTTAATTAAAAAAATTAATTACTAGGTAACAAACCACCATATAAAATTATAATAAAACTAAAACATGGAAGAATTTAGGATATCTTGGTGCTACTGGGCCTCAAATATCTAGCATGGAACCCATGTGTGAATATTTAATTATAAATATTAATTATTTAATTTACAAACTAACATATAAAATTATAATAAAACTAACACATGGAAGAATTTAGGATATCTTGGTGCTACTGAGCCTCAAATATCTAGCCTAGAACCCTTATGTGAATACATCATAATTAAATATTATATAATTATAAAACTTAATTATTTAATTTACAAACAAATGTTTAAAATTATAAAACTAACATGTAATTGATGTTGTTTAATTTACAGTAGAAGACATTGATGTCGCATATTCATCCTGGATCCTACAGCGATGCGCTACTCTCGTTACAGGGCGATCATAGGTTCGCCCACTATGGGAGGGTGAGTTACTGACCCATACTTTTCGCGCCAGGAGAGTGGACGACATATGGGACTTTCTGTATGACAAAGTTCTCCATGACCATGTAGTCGCGCGCCTGTGGGACACGGGTTTCTACAGGATGATTGAGATAGGGCGGTTGTAGCTCGATTGGTCTTTGATCACAACCCTGATAGAGCGGTAGCGACGGGAGACGCACACATTCCACCTGCCCATTGGCGAGGCCACCATCACACAGCAGGACGTGGAGGTGTTATATGGGCTGCTCGTAGATGGACTGCCCGTTTATCTGCCGGATGGCATGATAGAGATGACACGTGTGTAGTACCTGGATATGCTGCAACGGTTTACCGATTTCTGTCCAGAGGATGAGACTGTACTGCATGGGACCAGTCATTTTTCGTTGACGACTATTCGACTGTGGTTGGAGGCATTGCATCCTCAGATCGATGGCACTACACTGGATGATCATGTTGACTGGTATACGAGGTTGTTGCTACTCCTGTTGTTTGGAGGGGTCTTGTTCCCGAACACTTCGGGGAACCTAGTCAGCCTAAGATTTCTTCATCATCTTGAGCGGCTAGATGATTTACCCCAGTACAGCTAGGGCTTCGCTGTTCTCACCTACTTGTACAGATGCATGTGCCGGGCGAGCATGGGCACCCAGCGTGAGGCTGCTGGATTATTGTCGCTACTACAGGTGATAACATATTTGAATACTCTATTCATTTTAACATATCTTGTAAAAATATATCTTAACTTTTATGCTAACTTTTTATGTTAGGTTTGGGCCTGGGAGCGGTTCTTGCAGTTGCAGTCACCTCTACCACCATTTGATCCGGAGTTGCTCATTCTAGCTAGGAGGTGGGTATGCCAGCGAGGACATACGCGCGAGTACGAGGCTCGGCATAATCTCTCCTTGTGCAAGGATATATTGGATTTGTTGGATGGCGCACAGGTAAATGTATATCTAAGTTTACTTGTCATTGCTTCAAACAGAAGTTGCATATACTCCATACACCGACGTGCTGATAGTTGGCTTGCCCGATTGTTGCTCGGTCGACCGTGATATGTGGGCCTCTTTCGTCCCGTTAAAACTGCCTTGATATTGTGGAGTATCATGTCACCGAGCGGGTACTTCGCCAGTTTGGCAGGCTGCAGCTTGTACCGACAGCGCCCACCTGGGAGGCCACACATTACCAGCGGGATGATCGTAACTGTTTAACCAAAAATAAAGACTTCGGTCAAAGCTTATTGTAAGCACGTGATTTTTGCTTCACGAAAGTTACTCCAAAAGAAAAAAAAAATCAAAAAATATATGTTTTGTCATTGAGTGATTTTTGTTTAATGTTAAAATTGTGTGTTAATTGTTATAGGTGTTAACCAATATGTGTGTAAGTTTATTTTTAATTTTTACAATTTTTAGGGATTTTAGTTTAATTTGTTAATTTAAAAAGAAAATGATTGTGGAAAATCGGCTTGGGCCCCAAAATGAGGCCCAAAACCAGGACACAGATCCAGTCCAAACACAGGCTGCCCAGGGAACGTCCCAAACGACGTCGTATCAGCACCTCAATCTTCAGCCGTTGATTCATTGCAATCAAACGGTTCAATGCAGCCCTTGCTAAATCGAAACGACGTCGTTGTAGGCGAAGTCGATCTGAGCCGTTCATCTACATTGATCCAACGGTCCCTAGCTTCCCTCATGACCCGACCCAATGAAACCCGGTGTTGATCTGTTGATCCCGGACCAACCCGATCCCCTCTTAAGTGGAACGACGCCATTCTGCATCAGCCAGGGGATCTTGGCCATTGATCTCATCAGATCGAACGGCCCAGGATCAATCCCCTCCCCCGTATAAAAGTTTCAATCCTTCACCCCAGCCCCCCATAGCCAGACCCCTCTCCGTCTTCTGAAGCTCAGAGGCAGGTTCCCATGGAAACCCTAGCCGCCACCCCACCTCTTCGCCCGAAAGCCGGCGGCTACGGTGTTGTTGGCCCTAAAGCTAACACCATTGAACCACCATGACCCCCCCTCTCCAAATCCGCACTCAGATTACCTCGAATCTTCCCCGAACGTCTCGAATCTTCATTTGAAGGTTCGAGCAGAACCCCGATCTACACCAACCCACCCCGGATTCATACCAGCCACCACCCTGACCTCCCTCGTGGCCAAACCAAGCCTGGTTTGGTCCGAATCTACCCACAAATCCTCAAATCCCAAATCTAAAGATTCAAACCCTAGAATACAAGAACCTGGGGAATCCGACCTGTTTCATAGAGGGTTTGGGGTCTAATAGACTTTAATCAAGGTGTTCTCGGTTGAGAACACCCCGATTAAAGTTTGTTTGGCCTCAAATGGTCAAAACTGGTTCAGACCTGGCCCGTTCTTAGTTAAGCATTTAGTAAGTTTTTCTTTTTCTTTTCTGTTTTATTTGAATACTGATTGAGGTTATCAGCATGTTTTGTTGTGATTTGTTTGGTATTTCTGATATTTTCCTTTCAATTTCTTCCGTCTTTGTAAAGACCTTTTATTTGGTCGCTTGTTCTTCTGTGTATATGTTGAACACGTCTTGTGATATACAGTTTCATCAATTAGATTAGTCGTCGAGTAAATAATTCATATAGATTCTCTGTATTGTGCAAAGTTGTTGAAGGCAGTCGATTGCCCTGTTCGTGTTGTTTGATTGATCGACTAATTATTTCATGTTATAATTAGTATAGTCGACCAGATAAACGTCGTCGATTAGTTTTATAGGACTGAATGATCAAATGGTCTGATAACTTCACATGATTGTTCGAACTCTGTGATTAATTGGATGTTTGACATTGCCTGATATTAGCTTGTAACTGCATTGCAAAACAACTGAAAGATTCAGTCTAGGGCAGCTTTGAATTTGAACTTTCAGAATTTCAAAATGCCCTGATGCTGCAATGGGTTAATACAGTAATAATCAGGTTTTAACAAGGGTAGTCTGGGGTTTGAAAAGAACAGAAAAAGCTTAATTTAAGTGAGCTGACAAATAGGGTACTGAATTAAGATTAAACTAATGTACTTGTGGGGACAAAACATAAGAGCATGGGAGTTTTAATACTTAAATGAACCCATGACCCTTGAATAGAGCAATAGGTCAGGCGTGGGGAACAAAATGACTTGCATCAAGAAGATGCTTAGGCATGGGAAATGAAGGGGATGGGCAGTCACTGAGGCTGTGAAGTTCTAGGCAGCCCTTAGGGGTTCTCATTCAGTTATAAATAGAGTTGTTTTTAGTTAAGAAAGGGCTGGACACTTTTAGTCTTCAGAGAGGGAAAAACAGAAAGAAATTTCAGAATACTGTGAATGAGTACTGTCTGAAAACTGCATAAGAGTTCAAATTGGTCAAGCTATCTTTGCTAATTGTTGTTGGTTATTTGCCGAGCTGTTTGTGATTGTTGAACTGCTGGTGTTGTTACATTGAATACCCTGGTTTTCTGTTGGTTCACCATTCTGTTTCTGGGATTGCTTGTTTATTGCTCGACCACTTGTGAGCTTCATCATTGTGGCTGGTTGTTTGTTGCTGTGTTGTTGCTGTTTATCTGTTGTTGCTGTGTTTGTTGCATACTACTCAACTGATCATTATCCTTCTTCTTTTGCTTTGCTATACCATGTACACGATTAATACTGTCCATGTAACTTGAAAGTTGAGCATGAATACAAAAAGAGAAGAGTTGAAGATTGTTCATTTTTAGAAGTAGCTTGTATACTGAATATCACGGAATGTATAGTAGTTTTACATTTCTGTTTGGATACTTGAGTTAGCTCTCATACATAGCAAATGCCAATGGTAGGGTAACTTGATATTTTATTATGTGTGTAGGTTGACAGATAAAAGGTTTGACAGTATAATAGACTACAGCTCAGAAATGAGCTATGTCTGTGATTAGCATGTCCATTAATGCATGAAAACTATCCATCATTAGTTAAACCTCCTTCCCTTTTGATAAACTGCCTTATTATAATTGATAAACCACACCTTTAGAACAAAGAACACAAGTTTACGGTCTCAACCTCATGAAGGTCGAGCCCAAGTTGAAACGGACCAAGCAGGCCCTCGTCAGAAAGTCAGTGGCCCAGGCTCGGCCAACCCCGCACAAGCTGGGTTTGGGCCCATGAGATTCGATCGCGTGTCCGTAGGCGTGGCCCTGTTTCTGAATTTTGTAAAAGTATTCGGAATCCTGCTGTAAATAACCGGCAAGCATGTAATTAACTAGGGCTATTTCTGCTTTCGATTCGTAGAGACAAACGCGACAAGAAACGTAGCTGCTATAGGATATCCTTTTAAAATAAAGACGGGATGAGCCTCGACAAATAAAAACGCACAAGATGCGGGGCCCTCGTTCAATGTATATATCAAAGCGTTCAGTTTTCCAGGGCGGGTCGTTTAGCAAATTTCACGTCCCCACCCAAAGTAATGACACGCTAGTCGCTTTAGGCGCGTATTTAATAATGCTATCTCCTTAAACTCGGGTGCACATTTATGTGACCCAAATCCAAATCTCAACGGAATCGAAATGTGTCTCTAATCACGGGTATATTGATTATGGCGTGGCCCGAGATACATTTCCATGACGTTGCAAATTCTTTAATAATAAATGAGACGAGCCTCGACAAACAAATGTACAAGTCGCGGGGCCCTCTAAATATATATATATTGAAGTACTTAGAATTCGGGACAGGCCGTCTAGCGAATTTTACGGCCTTCTCCAAATAACAACACGCTAGTTGCTTAGGCACGCTTTTAATAACCTATTTTCCTTAACTCGGGTGCACATTTATGTGACCCAAATCCAAATCTCAACCGAGTCGAGATATGTCAACAACCACGGGTGCATTGATGTAACGTGGTTCGAGATATGTTTTCACAACGTTATAATCCCTTATAAAAATAATAATAATAATAATTATGAAAGCGGTAAAAAGTTAAAATTTGCACATAAGTTCATATTAGTATAAAATCAGATAATCAGGCCGAATATAACAGTTGAGCGACCGTGCTAGAACCACGTAACTCGGGAATGCCTAACACCTTCTCTCGGGTTAACAGAATTCCTTATCCGGATTTCTGGTACGCAGACTGTAATATAGAGTCATTCTTTTTCCTCGATTCGGGATTAAAATTGGTGACTTGGGACACCCTAAATCTCCCAAGTGGCGACTCTGAAATAAATAAACAAATCTCGTTTCGATTGTCCTTTAATTGGAAAAACTCCCTTGTACCCTCTCGGGTACGGAAAAAGGAGGTGTGACACTTATATTAGAAGAACTCGGGTTACTGATAATCAAATAGAAATAGGAATAATTGAGAAATAATAACCGAATGCAAAGTAAATCAATGTATTCCAATAGTATTTCGTTTCCTTACAAATGATCAATCTTCTCCTTTTATAACTATTTCTAGGTAATAGGTTTCGTTTCTACCATAATTGAGCCATTATTGTCAATTAATTGCATTTAATGACATTTAATGTAACGTTACAATCAGTAATTATATTTGATTCAATACAGATTCCTTAACGTTTTTTGTATTCAATGCCCAATAGTACGTATCTATACCTTATTTACTATCAGATTCATTCCCTTCCACCATAAAGAGGTTTGAGCGCCTATCCTCCTTGCTTTTTCCCTGAACATCTGCCCGTGCCTATTGAAGCTCGTGCATCTTTGATTATTCTTCATCACCTATCCTTCTTTGACTGGTCCACGTGTCATGATATGTCATCTTATAATGAATTCCATGTATGAACTTAATTTTTCCCCATACAGATAGTCCCCCCACTTGCCATTTATTCATCAATAGAATATTTGGGAAGTGGACCTCATTAAAGCGGGAATATTTGGCGCCATTAATTCTTCCTTGGAACTGATGCTTCATCTATCTCTTCTATTTAATGTCCATGACACATGGCGTCTCCTGGTTGGCTATACAATCCTTCAGCGCCTTTTAAGGCTTTTTTACGGCTTCACCAATTACGAAGCGACAGTTCTCATTATGACGTTTCCATCATTGCACCTTTTCCTTTGACGGTTGATTCTGACTATAAATATAACTTTTTACCTTTGTCTTTTTCACAAAAAGTTTAGAGTATTCAATTTTAATTTTTTTCTTCCTCGTACTACTATGTCTTCTTCAAACCCTAACCCTCGGAGAGTCCCTATTGTTGACAACCTTTCTCTTGCTCATATTAGAAGTAGAAGAGGAGGAAGGCTTCATAGTTTAGTATTTTCTTCATCACGAGGCCCCTCTATTCCTTCATCGAGTTCTACTCCACCTTCTAGAACTAGAGGTGCACTTTCTCAAAGATCTTCATCTAGGACTAAAGAACCTACTGAACCTCTTCGTGAACCTTTAGTGGATGAAATTGTTCCTGCGGAACTATCTTTCTACAATGATAGAGAATCCATAAAAAACCAACTGTCTTCATTAGATCGTGCTGACATCTACCCAACTCAGATTACTGAAGGTCTAATTTCTATAGTTCATAAAGATTGCCATTGGAGTCATGACTTCCTCATTATAATCCCCAATGTGAACCAAAGAATCGCCTCTTATTTAATTGGGTTTTCTTTTGTTTATGCATATCCTATCACGTTGGGTTTCAAACTTGCTATTGACCATGTTATCCTCGAATTCTGTCACTTTTTCAACGTCTGTTTAGGACAAATTGGCCCTATTGTGTGGAGGGTTGTTGCTTGTTTGAGGCATTTGGCCAACATGGCTGGGATACCTTTTACAGTTTTTCATTTAATCCATCTCTATTCTCCCAAACTCTTTCGCCAAGGAGTCTTTACTCTAGTGGCAAGAAGTAAAAGAGTTCTAGTCAGTCCATAAGATGATAAAGACCATGACTGGTACGCCAGGTTTGTTGCTGCCCCCACTGTTGGTTTAGTGGGTGATGAAAATGTTCCCTTTCCTGAGAAGTAAAATTTTGCACGTGAGTTTTCTTTTCAATAACTTTCTCTTATCGTTTTCTCAATTTTGATGATCATCATTTTAATTTTCTTTTTCTTTTTCAGTAACCATGGGAGTTGTTGATGAAATTCCCAACTTCCATGGTTGGATAAGAAAGCTATTGAATGTTGATCCAATGGACGGTAGGTCTTGGAAAAACCTCTCTCATCGATTTAGTTGGAAAGTGAAAACTCATAGTAAGAGTTTTTTTTATTTTTATAAATTCACTTATTGCTTCCTCCAGAAATTATTTTGATCCTTCTTTTTGTCAGGATTTCCCATTCGAGGCATAAGTGCTGAGGCCGTTGTAGCTTCCAGAATTTCTTTAGAAAGGGCCCAAGAGATAATTTTGGGTTCCTCATCGAAAAGGAAAGCTACTGTTGATCAAGACTCCGAAGAGGAGGAAGAACAAGATGGGGGTTCTTTAATAAAAAGGTCACGGGCTAGAAGACGAATTATTTCAGATGATGAAGCATCTCCCCCTCTTTATATTCCTCCCACCGAGCATGTTGAAGCCTTGTTGGTGATTTCTGATGATGATACTCCCGCTGCTGCTCATGATTGTGCTGAACAGCTTTTTGCCCGTGGGTTTGGTAGTGAAAGTTTAGGCCCAGTTTCTGATGAAGCACCCCTTGCTTCTTTTTCTATATCTGCTCCTGTGGTACCTTCTTTGCCAGTCATGACTGTTGCCATTGTTGCTCCTCCCCAAGCTGTTTTGACTCCTTCCACAATTCCTCCTACAACTGTTTAACAAACTGAGGTTGGTTCTTCAAGTGGAAGTGGAGCCATGAAACAGGTTGTCATCGAGGTCCCTGCTGATGGTAATCTTTTGAGAAAATCCGGTGGGGCTGACGTGTGGTTGAAACCCCTAATTGGTCCAATCGAGATAGCCAAGCTTGAGAGCCACAACTCTTTAACTTGGATGAACGATATAATACAATCATCATTAAAGGTATTCCTTTTTAATGATTTGATATTCCCTTTTGTTAAGGTTTTTACTTTTTCCTCTTTTCTCTTTTTAGATTAACCTCATTGGTACAGAAATGATGAAGAGGGTTTCTCACACGGAGCAATTAATACATGAGTATCAAGTTGAAGCAGACAACTGGAGAGAACAATATGAAAACCTTCAAATTGACATGGAAGAGTTAGAAGAGAACAAGTGCACCTTAGAGCAGCAGTTGAGGATTTTAACTTCGGAATTGGCGGTTGAAAGAGCTTCCTCAAATCAAGCTGGTAAGGACAAGAATCTTCTTGAAACTTCTTTTTTCGAGCAACTCTCCAAGGCTAGTGAAGAAATTAGAGAGTTGAAGGCTCTCTTAAGTAAGAAAGGAGCGTATGCCGGTGAACTCGTGCAAACTCTGATCCAGACTCAAGAAGACCTCCGGGAATCTTCTGATAAAGTTCGTTCCTTAGAAAGTTCGCATGCTTCTCTTCAAACTTCTTATGATTCTGCCTTGGCTGAGAATGAGAAGCTCAAAAATGAAATTGCTGAATGGGAGAAAGATTATGAGATTCTTGAGTACAAGTCCGCAATTGAAGTGAGTTAGGCATTTTTGAATACCCGCCATGATACCCTTGTGGAAGTTAGCCAAGAGAACTTTAACTTGGAAGCTGAGTTAGCTAAAATTAAAGAAACCATTGAAAAGACTCAGCAAGGCCAAGACTTTCCCTCTTCCGTGGCTGAAACTTCTGAACATATTGAAGATGATTTGGGTATGGTGAGTGTTCCAACTCCTTCAAAACAACTTGAGTCTACTGCTATTGGTGATCCTGCTTCGGTTCCTACTTCAACCCCTTAGTGACAAGTCTATGATATGTGACTTTTTTTTGGTGGAATGTGGTTACAACCTTTGGTCTTATTTGAGGGTTTGTTAAAACATCAAGTCCCCAGACCTTTTTCGGGGTGTTTTGTATAAATAACTCTTAGTTTATGACTAGGTTCATATTTAGTCTAAACTTTTTAATACTAAGAACTTTTCGTAGTTATTTTTGAACTTCTGTTTTGCTCATTCCAGCCTTTATATTTTAAGGACTTATTCAATAGTTTGCACTTTGCAAAATGCTTTTTTAACTCCATGAATGTTTAAATCAATCATGAATTTTATAAAAGAGAACCTTTTTATATTCGACACTTAATGAAGAAGACGTCTCAACTTCATAATGGTGTTAATGTACGACAAAAGAAATAGGAATACACATGTTTCTTGAAATAACTTTGACGAGTTTTTATTTGAACTTTGTCAAGTTTTAAATAACACCTTACATGTATTTAAATAACTTCTATAACTTTTTCGTAACTGTTTTCCTTACAACAGATTTCAAAAAAGTAAATAAAACATAAGGTTTTTATTTATAACCAATTTCAGTACATTGCCTTTAACCTAACTATAATAAGGTTTTTCTTTGGCTTTAGCTCGTAACTTTGCTCTACACTTGACTCATTCCAATGAATAAACTTTTCAGGCTTGAACTTTGATTATTTCCCAATCTTCTTTGCCTTCTTTATATTATATAGTCCCTCAAGTGTTTGAGCTTTGAAGTATGAAGTCTCGAGCACTTGATTATTCCTCTCATTTGGTCATTTCCTTGAAAAGGAAAAACATACGGGACTCGGAGGTGCGATTATAGATGAAGACTACTTAACCCGCCTGAATTCCTATTAGAATAGTTGTAACCCTAGACCGGAAATTTATATTTTTCCACGTGCCTCGTAGGTCCTAATTCATCATTTAGTACAGGTTAGCTTTTTTCTTATCATCTAAAATCGTTAATAAAATTTTAACAATTCAAAAATAAAATTTTAAAATGAGGATACCTGACCGTGAGTACTCCTTAGAAATAGTATCTCTTCAGGTGAACAACATTCCAATGTGAAGGTAATATCTTGTCATCCATTGTTTCCAACTCGTATGCTCCTTTTCCCGCGATACCATGAATCTTGTAAGGTCCTTCCCAGGATAGACTTAATTTACCCGTATTAGCTGCCTTTGCGGATTGAAAAACTTTCTTAAGTACGAAGTCCCCAATCTTGAAGTATCTTAGACGTGCCTTCCGATTGTAGTATCGTTCCAAGACTTGTTTTTGTGCTTCCGTTCTTATTAATACAGCTTCTCTTTTTCCTTCAAGTAAATCAAGGTTTATGCGCATTTCTTCTTCATTGGATTCTTCTGACGCTTGCGTATACCTCATGCTTGGCTCCCCTATCTCAACTGGAATTAAGGCTTCAGCTTCGTACACTAATGAGAATGGTGTTTCTCCCGTACTTGTTTTTGCTGTCGTGCGGTACGCCCATAAAATCGGGTAGCAATTCTGGCCAATTGCCTTTGGATTCTTCCAATCGTTTCTTCAAATTGTTGACAATGACTTTATTTGTTGATTCAGCTTGACCATTACCCATCGGATGGTAAGGTGTGGAGATAATCCTTTTGTTCTGCCAACTTTGAAAAAATTCTGTGATATGTGTGCCTATAAATTGTGGGCCATTATCACACACAATTTCCTTTGGTATACTGAATCGACATATGATATTTCGCCAAATGAAATCTCTGACTTCTTTTTTCGTACCTGTTTAAATGCTCCTGCTTCTACCCATTTAGTAATGTAGTCAGTGAGTACAAGCAAGAATTTTACCTTGCCTTTTGCTTGTGGAAGTGGACCCACAATATCCATCCCCCATTTCATAAAAGGCCACAGTGCAATGATCGGATGTAGCAACTCTACAGGTCTATGCATGTTATTACCGTATCTTTGACATTTATCACATTTAGCCACGAAAGTTTCCGCTTCTGCTTCCATTTTAGGCCAATAATAGCCTGCTCTAATCATGGTTCTTACCAGTGATCGCCCTCCTGCGTGATTTCCACAATGCCCCTCGTGTATCTCTCTCATTACATATTCCGTTTGAGAAGGACCGAGACATCTTGTTAAGGGTCCACCGAACATTTTTCGATAAAGATTGCCTTGCTTTAAACAATATCGAGCAGCCTTTTTTCGAAGCGCGTAAGTTTTTTTCTTGTCTTTAGGGATGATACCGTACTGCAAAAAAGCAACAATCTCATTCCTCCAATCCCAGGTTAAGTTATTGAAATTTACCTCATTTTTGTTTGGATCGAGTACTGAATGAAACAAATGAATTACAGAGGAATTTTCATTGCTCGGCACGTCTGCCGCAGATACGAGATTGGCTAGGGCGTCTGCCTCGACATTTTTATCTCTTGGTATCCGCGTAACTTTCCAGGTTTGGAATTGCCTAATTAGATCCCGCACCTTCTCTAAGTACTGCTGCATTCGTGCTTCCCTAGCTGTATAAGTCCCTAGCATTTGGTTAACTACAAGTTGCGAATCGTTTTTATTACAATCTGATTAATGCCGAGTTCTCGTGCCAGTTCTAAACTTGCAATCACAACTTCATACTCTGCCTCATTGTTAGTTATAGAATGACATTTTATGGCTTGTCGAATGGTTTCACCCATAGGTGGTACCAAAACAATTCCTAAACCTTCCCCATTCACATTAGATGAGCCATCAGTAAATAAGGTCCAAACTCTTGGATTAGACCCGTTGAACACCTGTAATTCTTTTTCTGCTTCTAATTGCATCCCTTGGCTAAAATCAGCCAAAAAATCTGCTAACACCTGAGATTTTATTGCGGTTCTGGGCTGATATGTGATGTCATATTCACTTAATTCTATGTCCCATTTGGCTAACCTACCGATAAATCATGCTTATGTAATATTTTGCGCAATGGATAAGTAGTTACTACGGAAATAGGGTGGTATTGAAAATAAGGCCTTAGTTTTCTAGATGCCATGATTAGTGCAAGTGCAACCAATTCCTGGTACTGGATGTCTGTTGATCCCCACGGATTTGACGTATTCCCCATGGTGATGGAAATTTAATAACTTAATGTAAGGTAGATGGAACATCATCCATCTCGTGAATCCATGGTCTACCGAGAATCATATTGTAAGCCATTTCCATCTCTATCGCTTGAAATTTCATATCTTTCACAACCCCTTCTGCGAATGTGGTAAGTGTTACCTCCTCTTTTGTCACAACGCTTGAATTGTCAAATCCAGACAAAGTATGTGCTTTTGGTACTAGCTTATCTTCAGCTTGCATCTCATTTAGTACTCTTAGCAAAATAATGTCCACGGAACTACCTGGATCAATCAAAACTCGTTTTACATTAGTATCATATACAAGTAGAGATATTACCAGTGCATCGTTATGTGGAGTTAACACGCCATCCGCATCTGTATCATCAAATGTTATACTTTCTTCCTCTAGAACATGTCGGACCCGCTTCCCATGAGTAATTGTAACTTTAGAAACTTTATTGGCCGCTGTATATGTCACGCCGTTGATTTCTTCTCCCCTGCTTATAACATTAACAGTCCTTTTGGGAGAAGGAGGTTTAGGGGGCTCCTGCTTGTTTTTCATGTATGCTTGCTTACCTTTTTCACTAAATAATTCGGTGAGATACCCTTGCTTTAATAGATGGTCGACTTCACCTTGTAGCAATCTACAATCTGCCGTTTTATGACCATGATCGTTGTGCAATTCGCTAGTGATCAGGATTGCGCCTATTTGGATTTGATCTCATTTCTTTTGTCCACCGCACCTTATCACCCATGCCTCTTAATACCGCTACTAACTCTGAAGTGCTGACATTAAAATTGTAACTGCCAAATCTTGCCCTCAAGTTCCTATCATCATCTCGCATTTCTCGTGTGTTTCGATCGTTCCCAAACCTTGATGATGAACCCGACTCTCTATTCCTCGATCTATGATCATACCTTGAATTATCCTGCTTTGATAATGAGTCTTTTCCTACTGGTCCCATGTATGGTTTGTATCTATTTTTACCGGACTTTTTTTCGGTTTCTGCACGTCTTGAACTCACTTTCTCCTCTTTTTGGGATCGGGAGATAGTATCTTCTTCTATCCTTAGCTTTGTGATGTATCTGTTGTAAACGTCATTCCAGATTGTTGCTAAAAATTCACGCAAACTTTCCTTGAGTCGTCTCGTGGCTTCTGAGCCTTTCTCATTCAAATTACTGGCGAAATCCATAGCTGCCCAGTTATCAGGTACGCATGGTAATGTCATTCTTTCACGTTGGAATCTATCCACGAACTCTCTAAGCAACTCTGAATCTCCTTGCTTGATTTTGAAAATATCTTCCATCCGTTTTTCAACTTTTTGAGCTCCCGAGTGTGCTTTGATAAATGAATCTACAAGCTCATCAAAAGAATTTATAGAATTTTCGAGTAAAAGAGAATACCATGTCAATGCTCCCTTGGTGAGTGTTTCACCAATTTTTTTGACCAATACTGATTTGATTTCTTGCTTGGTTAAATCGTTGCCTTTTACACCAGTTGTGAATGCGGTCATGTGGTCTCGTGGATCCGTTGTGCCATCATACTTTGGAATGTCAAGCATTTTAGACTTCTTCGGGACCGGCACAGGAGCAGCACTAGGCTTCCATGGTTGTTGTGAGTACTTATCCATGTCTATTCCTTTGATTATAGGTGGTACTCTAGGTATTTGCTCTATGCGATCGCTTTGCTTCTTGAACTGCTTCTGCAAGGTTAGAACTAAATTTTGTAAATCAGAATTAACTATGTTACCTAGTTCGCCATCGCGAGACTCGCTTGGAGTTCCACCAGTGCCTGAGTTAACGAGCCTAGAACGTGGGTTTTCCAAAGTATTCTGATTCGAAGTTGATGTTGGTGGTGCAACTGGCAATTGGCTGGTAAAAGCTCGAAGAGCATTGCTGACTTGTTGAGCAATGAGATTCTTTAAGGCATCATCGAGTGCTTGTTCGCAACTCCAGCATTTTGATTTGCCTCGAATCCGTTTTCATTTGCAACCCCATTATTTGTTTCAGAGCTATCTGGAGTTCCTTCTCGTGACTAACATTGTGAATCATGCGATGAGGGAAGTGAGGTCCTGTCACCCGCATCATTCTCCTGATGTTGAGGATCTTGTTGGCTGTTGTCGTTGTTATTCGACATGGTAAGTTTTTTGATGAAAGAATTGATTAAGAAAGTAAACGATTATCAGATTCCCGGTAACGAAACCAATTTATTTAACCAAAAATAAGGACTTCGGTCAAAGCTTATATTAGAAGAACTCGGGTTACTGATAATCAAATAGAAATAGGAAAATTGAGCAATAATAACCGAATGCAAAGTAAATCAATGTATTCCAATAGTATTTCGTGTCCTTACAAATGATCAGTCTTCTCCTTTTATAGCTATTTCTAGGTAATACGTTTCGTTTCTACCATAATTGAGCCATTATTGTCAATTAATGGCATTTAATGACATTTAATGTAACATTACAATCAGTAATCGTATTTGATTCAATACAGATTCCTTAACGTTTTCTATATTTAATGCCCAATAGTACGTATCTATACCTTATTTACTATCAGATTCATTCCCTTCCATCATAAAGATGTTCGAGCGCCTATCCTTCTTGATTTTTCCCTGAACATCTGCCCGTGCCTATTGAAGCACATGCCTCTTTGATTATTCTTCATCACCTATCCTTCTTTGACTGGTCCACGTGTCATGACGTGTCATCTTATAATGAATTCCATATATAAACTTAATTTTTCTCAATATAGTAACAGGATGGATGACGCATATTTGGCATGGCTACAAGATCAGATATTTACTTGGGACCAGCGATTAGAGCTGATTCCGCCCCCCCTCCGACTTTGGAGGATGCTGAGCATGATTATATGCCCTGGTACCGTGGCATTACCCAACTTTTTGTCGGGAACCCCATTCACAGCTGACGATCGGTACGTTCCATATGCCGGGAGACACGAGACACTGGTATGTTATTTTGTATTCTTACTTATAACTGTGATATAGCATTCTGTAATTTATATTTTTATATGTTGTGCAGGCTATTGGTCTATATTTAGTCCACTAGTTGGGACTACAGATGCAACAACATGCTGGCGATCCTGCGGTCGTTTTGCAGGAGTATAACCGGCAGTTTACGGAGCTGGCTTCCCGGACACTGCATCGAGCCAGAGAGGAGGAACGCTTAGAGCACGTCCCTTCTTATATGGCGCCATAGAACTACCATTGGAGTAGGCCTATCCCACGACCAAGGGGACGAGGCAGGGTGCCCCATGGGGTTGTGGGGGCCGGCGAGGTGGTGGTCCCTAGCAAGGGAGCGTTGAGGCACCTGTTGAGCCACGTGATGAGGATGTTGGAGATGATCTGCCGGGTTACATCCCTCAACCAGACAAGCATCCCAGTAGTATGTCATCGTACAACCTCCAGTTGGCGCTGTCGGCATTGCAGGTGACCCCGTCAGATCCATTGTTGATCACGGGCATGAGCATTATCGGAGATTGGGAGCAGTTCTTTTCAGGCCTATCGACCGCTGCTGAGGATCGACCGACCCGAGATATGGATGGTGGGCGCCGACTGAGTTTTGGCTCATCGTCGAGAGGTGTTGTGGATCTTTCACAGGAGTAGGTATATTTGTATTACTATTAAATTTAAATTTATTTTTATCTCATTGATTCGCTATAAATAACTTTATAAATTTTTTATTAAGGCTTCATCCCAACCCGTCACGAAGGGCACTTTCTACGACGCTGAGGACCCCACGGATGCTTATATTCAGGAGCCCAACGAGACCATGGTAAGAATTGTTTTTGACTTAACACGTACATTACTAATATATATTTTCATATACTGAGTTGACTTATTATTTTGTAGGTTGCTGATGGACCGATGACCCCTTCTACTGATTTTGCCAGCGCTACTGACTATCATTCTGTAGCGCATCCTCATATAAAGAGGTGACGTGATGAGGATGATCCTGATAGCGTATCCGGGCGGGAAGGGATGCGCCTCAGGCCAGCAACTACATTGAAGCACACAGGTTGTTGGACTCATTGATTTTCTTTTTTTGTCTTTTTTATGTACACTATGTAAATATTATTTTATGTAAATAATAACAATAATTTTTTATGCTTATATAATATGCGCATTATGTTTTAATTTCCCCTTTTCTTCTTTATTTTAACACTACAACACAAACACAAACATAGAAACTTAACATAATTTAAATGCAGTACAACTAATAAAAACACATGACACGGGAAACATAAAGATAAAGTACTACACTCAACATATACATGTCATACATTAGTCACCGCCGCCTAATATTCTTTGCTCTAACCACTTAAATTTTTCTTCTAGCTTATTTTTCTTCTTTTTCCACCTCTTTGAGTTTCTCCTTCAACTCTGCAACTTCTCATTTGTATTCTCGTTCATATTCCCACTATTTTTTGGTCAAATCATGAAGAAACTGCAAAGATTATTTGTAGCATTCCTGGTGACAGGGTCATCAATCCATACCTCAAAATTGTAAAAAGGTTCGTCGGGAACCCTATAAAACTTGTTCACACATATCCAGTAGCGACGTCCAACTTCACCATCATCCCAATAGTCTTTCATGATGCATTTTTTTCCGCACTCGCACCTTGGTACATAAAGGCGTTCAGACATTTGTTAAAGCGTAAAAAAAACCTTGCTTTTACGGAAATTTTTGCTAATGGTTATTGTAAAGCACAAAAAATGACTAGAACGCGCCCGTTATTTATAGGCAAGACAACATACAAAACGTAGTATTCAACTGCGCTATATATATATTCACGCAAAATATAGTATTTAACCACGCTATGCTTGGCGTGCTAAAGATTCTTTCTGATACAAAATAGCTTTTTCACAGTTGTGCAGCTTTTCAGAACGACAAGACAACACACAAAACGTAGTATTCAACCGCGCTATATATATTCACACAAAACGTAGTATTTAACCGTGCTATGCTTGGCGTGTTAAAAATTCTTTCTGATACAAAACAGCTTTTTCGCAGTTGTGCAGTTTTTCAGAATGATAAGACAACACACAAAACGTAGTATTCAACCGCGCTATATATTCACACAAACGTAGTATTTAACCGTGCTATGCTTGGCATGTTAAAGATTCTTTCTTATACAAAATAGCTTTTTCGCAGTCGTGCAGCTTTTCAGAACAACAAGACAGCACACAAAATGTAGTATTCAACCATGATGTATATATTTACACAAAACGTAGTATTTAACCGTGCTATGCTTGGCATGTTAAAGATTCTTTCTTATACAAAATAGCTTTTTCGCAGTCGTGCAGCTTTTCAGAACAACAAGACAGCACACAAAATGTAGTATTCAACCATGATGTATATATTCACACAAAACGTAGTATTTAACCGCGTTATGCTATGCGTTTCCCTATATATATAGTCACATACTCAAAACATAAAACACGCTCACATACTCAAACCCTAAAGACATAAAACATACCCAAACCCTAAACTATGGATGCCTCTTCCTCTACCAAACGAGCCCTATCTTACTCTTCTAATAACAGTGATGCCCTATCTTACTCTTCTACTAGCAATGATAATGAAGAAGAGAATCTTCCAATATTTTAAGTGGTTATGACTGATTCATGCATCGACGACAATGATCTGGTAAATTATTATGTCCATTAAACTTTATTTCTTTAACATAAAATACTTTTATTTCTTATACCTTAACTCCAGCAAATATATATACATGAGTATTGTATATCTTTATTCAGTTTCATATTTTCCGAAACTTAATAATGATGCTTTTTTTTAAAGTATATTCTAAGAAAAATCTACAAGCATCTGCCTCCAACATTAGAACACGCGTTTCTTCACCATCGTGCCAAAGAGTGGTATGTAAATATGAGCTTTGGTGATCAAAGACAGTTCAAGGTAGGCTAGAGACTTTTTGTGTTGGAGAATTTTATCAGGCGAGGTTTTGTCGTCAAATTTATGTTGGTTGATGTTTCACCAACGGGTGATATCTTCAATGTGGACGTGAAGGGAGACAAATATCTTGTTTGTACTAATCTGTTTTTTATTTTCTACTAGGATGTGTTTGTGTTGATTTATCCTTTTATTTTCATGTATGTTGCTTTAGTAATGGTTGTTGTACTTTTTTCTCTTGAAGTGTTATGTTATGAAATTTCAATCTTTATATTGGTCTTCTTTACTAACACCAATAACTTGAATGTTGGAACTATCATATCATCATCCAAATTCAAAAGGTCATGTTCCAAGTTCAAATCATACTTAACATCCATTTGCATGTAGTTTTCTAACAATTTTAGAGTGAAGTTCGAAAGTGAACGTTAAAATTTTCTGTTATTTAATCCAATACTATTTATGATTACATGAACGGGAGGGAGAAATTCATTAATTTAGTAAACTGAAAAAGGTTAAATATCAATAAGATGTAACAAGTCTGTGGAAAAATAATTTAATTTGATACATCTTGCAACATAAACAAGTACAGACACTTATTACAAAAAATATTACGAAAACAAAACACTAGGTGTATCCTTGATAGTTGGGTACATTAGACGAACTTGTACCAGGAGCTGGATTACCACCACCATCCAAACTAGCTTACGATGGCCGTGTCCTGTTTGCGAGCATACGCACATTTACGCGCATAAACGATATCACCAACATCCATTTGGTTATGTATACATGTTCTATTTTGTATTTACAGCTTGTGCAAATAGTCCTTGTTACACATCATTTTAAATGGTTCCGGCGGCCAATAATGCTCAGCACCCAATGGCTACAACTGCCCACTATATGTGTTTACGTATGCAGCAACACTGTATTGCCTATCAACATAGTTGGTTGCCCCTAAACCAACTTGTTGGAAGAACTTCATGGCATGTGAGCACGGCATGTGGTAGATGGTCCATTTCCCACATGAACACAACCTGCTGGCTTCATTTATGGTGTGTAGATTATTCTCCCGGTGTTGACTGATAGCGGTGCGAACTTCAAAAACACCCCGATCGTGATCATATTGTAAATATGAATGTCAATGTGCTCGCCTCTTGTATTTTTCAAATCTTCTCATCGGTATTGGCATAAATTCAACACCCCTATCCATCAATTCCGATGCACCTCTATGCCTTTTAACAAACCTCTACGCTATCTGTTTGAATGTCATTCAGGCCATAGCAGTGACAGGCAATCCACATGTAGACTTCAATAACCTGTCGAATGGCTTCGACACATTTGTAGTTAGGGCTCTCAATCGTCTGCCACCATCAACATGCAATGTCCACTTGTGAAGATCATGTCGCATCAACCAATTATAGACTCTTTCGTCTAACTGCCGGATCGATTCCATGTGCCTCCTGAATTTGCAATGCTGGTGATCAGTTATAGCCATCCATATTAAATCATGTGTCATGACCTAATTTCCCCTCCGTTGGGTTTCGTGATGGCACCTAGTCCTAAGGACTAAGTAAGCCCAATATTTACGGAATAACAACAATAAATAATAACATCTAAAATTCTTCTGGAATGAATCCTTTTGTTACAACCCATATCCACATGTGTTAGTTCATGCCATATATTAGTTAACATAAATCCAAGAAGGAATTATCTTTGAGATGATAAGAAGTCAATCCTATTGGTCTTAAGTGATACAAGAGTGTATAAGGGTGATTAACCAGTATTAGAAGTTAAACGAATCAAGGATGTTGTAACTCATATTTTCAGGTAATCTAGCGGTGCTTAATACACTCAAGAGGTCATTTATTAAGGTATTTTAATCATATAATATCCGTATCATAAGTCTTGAAGTCAAACGAGTTATGAAACAAAAGTCGACAAAAGTTGTCGCAACTTAGGTTCATAATTTTACTTAAACATTAGGTCAAATGTTTCTAATCTTTTCTCATAATTTACAAGGAATTACGGGGTGATCTACCAACCAAATTAAATATGTAGGAGTCTAGTTTCCAACTCATTAAACCGTTCATCGATACGATCTCGGAGTAGATAGATATTCGCGTTTTCGCGAGACTGTGCCAAACACCTCTCTATGGGGCCCACTAAGTCGGTTTAAGATATTTAGACCTATATAGGATGCCTCCAACCCGTTTTATGTCATTTCTTTTCACTATTTTCAGACCTTAGAACCCTAGGAACATCCTCTCAAGGTTCTCTCAAGATTCAAGACCCAAAAAGGGCAAACAACACAAATCAAGTGTCGGGAATTCCGTGGCGCTAGTAAGTCTCTTGTTCTTCTTGTTGTTGCTCATTTTTGTGTCGTTTCAGCTCGTGTGGGAGGTTGTTTTAAAGGGTTTATGTTCTGTAAATACTCCCTCATGTTCTTAATATCAATCCTAGGTGATTTCAAGCCTTCTAAAGTGATTCTAGTGCCGAAAAACACTAATTGATCGCTAGTTTCGCCTTTTTGTTGTTGTGGCAGCATTGGAGGGATATTTCATGGAAATTTAAGGTCAAATTGGAGTTGTTCTTTCTGTATAAAGGTAAGGAACCTCTTACTCTATATGTATTTAAGATTATCCAAGTTGCAGCTAAGCCATTGAAGCTAGAACTTGTGAAATATATGTCGAAAGGCTTGGAAGTAATGTTATTGTTTGGTGGACTGTTTTGTGTTGTTGTTGGGCTGCGTATTTTACTACTATCTTGTGGAGTTTTGGAGGAGGAAGGGTGTGGAGAAATATCATATATATGTAGGGTTATGGGCTGATAGTTATTCGTAACATTTCCAGGTTGTTTGACACGACTACGGTGGTCGTCGTATGTATGGAGTGATTAGGCTGTGTGTGGACTATTTTGGGAGGCTCAATATGTTTATTATTGATGTTGTTTGGGCTGTTTGGTGACTGTTTTGAATGGTGTGAGGTCATATATATAGGGGAGGTGCTGTCCGTTTCATCGTAAAATAGGTTGTGGTCGATACATAATAGTTATGACGCTTAAATGATAACGATAGTATCGTTTCTCTTATTGTAGACTAAGGAGTTTAGACAATTTCATAGCTTGAGATTGGGGCAGTATATACAAGGTATGTGAGACTATCCCTTTCTTTCTTTTGCACGACTCCAATTGTACATAATGTAATGAACGATCTTCCAAAGATACTCTACTCTTAGAAGCTAGCAGTACTTACATTGTTTTCCCTCTTATGAAACGATTGATGTTAATGTTACTTCTCTTATTCTTATGTTATCAATGTTGTTCGTACTTCCTAAATCTTATAAGGTTCATAGTGAAGAGTTAGTCCTAATAACGTGTATAGAGGATACCGACCTTACGTCACTCCGAAAGGTTTAGAATGTGATTCCATGAGTCGAGCATGCATTATATATATGTATCTATTTTACTCTACCGAGCCACGCTATAGTTGGCCGGGTACGGCACCTATTGTGCAACCACTGATCAGTTGGGTTTTACCGAGCTCCACGTGGCCGGGTATGATTTTACCGAGCCTATTATGGCCGGGTACGATATGATGATGATGATGCCCACAGAGGAGAATGCTTTAAAGGTTTATGTATTTATACATATGTATCATGCATTTCATGTAAGTAGCCCTCAGAGGTACTAAGATGTTACAGGTTGTATATTCTCTATCCTTGCTTACATTACTGATCACATTTATGGTTCCCTGCCTTACATACTCAGTACTTTATTCGTACTGACGTCCTTTTATTTGTGGACGCTGCATGTCGTGCTGCAGGTCCTGATAGACAGGCAGGTGCAGCTCCCCAACCACAGTAGACTGTCCCTGTCCAGTTCAGCGGTGATTGGCGAGATCCCTTCTCCGAACTTGCCTTGGTCTTGGTATGCAATTTTTGTTATAGACATTATGGGTATGTCGGGGCCCCATTCCAGCTATGTTGCAACACTTATGTTCTTTTAGAGGCTCATAGACAGGTGTCGGCTCATGTATAGTTTGGTATGCCTTGTCGGCTAGTTTTTGTTGTATAGTCTTTCATAGTAGCGAGGTAGCTCATACCTTATACGTAGTTTCTTGATTGTCTGGTCATCCCCTGCTATGTATGTTCATGCCGTCATATTTTATTGCTGGTTGTCCATGATCTAGGTCTACCATTTATATTGATCTCGTCAGCCTTAAAAGATAATAATGAAGGTTAGATGAAACGTACGCTGGTGCTCGGCAAGTGTGGTCGGGTGCTAGTCATGGCCCTTCAGTTTGGGTCGTGACAAACTTGGTATCAGAGCAAGCCTGTCCTAGGGGTTGTCTATGAGCCGTGTCTAGTAGAGTCTTGATTATGGATGTGTAGCGCGCCACATTTATAATCAGGAGGCTACATGACATCTAGGGTTGTTACCTTCTTCCTGAATCTAGATCGTGCGTAGAGTTGAGTCGTAAGTGTTCGTCTCTAATATTCACCTTGTTTTTTTCAGTGATGCCTTCGACTAGGAAGCAAACGATTAGTAGACGGCTTGATACAGCAGTGGGAGAGGGTACCAGTCAGGTGCCCCAAGTCAGAGCAGGACAAAGTGAGGCTCAAAGTGAGATGCCCTCTCATACCTCATCTACTCCATCTCCTCCAGAGGATATTAGAAGGCACCCAGCGCCTCCAGTTCCTCCGTCTGGCACTCCAGACCAGGATATGTGGAGTGCTTTGCAGTTATTGACTAGCTTGGTAGCTGCTCAGGATCAGAGGCAGAATACAGGTGCTGCTGAGAAACCAGTTAGTACAAGAGTTCGTGATTTTATTAATTTAGACCCTCCAGTGTTTACCGGATCAGACCCCAAGGAGGACCCACAGACTTTTATTAACCAAGTTCATCGTACACTTCAGTTTATGCATGTTAGTGATACAAAGGCAGTAGAGTTGGCTTCTTATCGGTTACGGGATTTAGCGGTTCTCTGGTATGATAGTTGGGAGAGATCCAGGGGTCCGAACCCTCCTCCAGCTGTGTGGAAGGAATTTTCTGAGGCCTTTCTTCGTCACTACTTGCCAGTTGAGATACGACGAGCTAGAGCTGATAAGTTCTTGAACCTTAGACAAGGTAATATGAGTGTGCGAGAGTACAGTATGCAGTTTGATTCTTTGGTAAGGTATGCTCCCCATATGGTGGCCGAGATGAGTGATAGGGTGCATATGTTCGTGAATGGGTTGGGACCACATCTAATAAATGAGTGTACGACAGCCTCCTTGGTGGAGGGCATGGATATTTCCCGTATTCAAGCTTATGCCCAGACCCTAGAGGATCGTAAGTGCCAGTAGAGGGTAGTTAGGGAGCAGGATAGAGGCCAACATAAGAGGGCGAGATTTGCAGGGTATTCTGATAACTTCAGAGGCCGCATCAGGCCACAGTTTTTGAGAAGTTCGGCGCCACCTGTAGCTAGTGCTCCTCCACAGTTTCTAGGCCTCGATATGATCGATCCTATTCTGGTCCAGGTCAGAGTTCGCGGGCATCTGGCTCGCAATATCACAGGGATACTATTCAGATGAGACCCCCAACACCACATTGTGATCAGTGCGGCAAGGCCCACTTTGGACTGTGTCATCGAGGTTCTGATGTATGCTATTCGTGCGGGCAGCCTGGCCATATGATGCGGGATTGTCCTAATAGAGGAGGTGATGGTATGGCTCAGCCGACTGGATCTGTGTCTGGTTCTTCCTCATCAGTTCGACCTCCAGCACGGGGTTTTCAGCAGTCGATAGGTCGTGGTAGGGGTAGAGGTGCAGTGCCGAGTTCGAGTGGTGCTCAAAATCGAACCTATGCTCTAGTAGGTCGACAGGATCTCGAGTCGTCTCCAGATGTTGTTACAGGTATTATATCTGTGTTTTCTTATGATGTATATGCGCTGATTGATCCGGGATCTACATTATCATATGTTACATCCTTTATGGCTAATAAGTTTGGCATTGAACCTGAATTGATAAGTAAACCCCTCGCAGTATCTACTCCGATAGGAGATTCTGTGATTGCTAGAAGGGTATATAGAGGTTGCACTGTGATGATTTGTAGTCGTCAAACCTCGGCAAATTTATTTGAGTTAGAAATGATTGATTTTGATGTGATAATGGGAATGGACTGGTTGGCCTCATGCTATGCAAATGTTGACTGTCATACGAAGATGGTTAGGTTCCAATTTCCGGGTGAACCCGTCATTGAATGGAAAGGGAACATTGCTACACCGAAAGGTAGGTTTATTTTCTATCTTAAGGCAAGGAAAATGATCTCAAAAGGTTACATTTATCATCTCGTTCGCGTTAGGGATGCGGAGGCGAAACCACCTACTTTACAATCAATCCCTGTGGTCAACGAATTCCCAGATGTTTTCCCAGATGAACTCCCGGGCCTTCCTCCTGAAAGGGAGATTGAGTTTAGCATTGATGTGTTTCCTGACACTCAACCGATCTCTATTCCTCCATACAGAATGGCCCCGGCAGAGTTGCGAGAGTTGAAGGTGCAGTTGAAGGACTTGCTGGATAAGGGCTTTATTAGGCCTAGCACTTCACCTTGGGGTGCACTAGTCCTATTCGTGCGGAAGAAAGATGGGTCGTTACGGATGTGTATCGACTATCGACAGTTGAATAAGTCTACTATAAAGAACAAATATCCACTTCCAAGAATTGATGACTTGTTTGACCAACTCCAGGGTGCCAAGTATTTCTCTAAGATTGATTTACGTTCAGGGTATCATCAGGTGAGGGTTAGGGAGAAGGATATTCCAAAGACGGCCTTCCGGACAAGATATGGGCACTTTGAGTTCTTGGTGATGTCGTTCGGGCTAACAAATGCCCTAGCAGCTTTTATGGATCTCATGAATACTATATTCAGGCCCTATCTTGATGTGTTCGTGATTGTATTCATTGATGACATTCTAGTGTATTCTCGTTCGGAGGCAGAACATGCGGGCCACTTGCGGATAGTATTACAGACGCTTCAGGATCGTAAGTTATATGCTAAGCTCTCCAAATGTGAATTCTGGCTGAACTCAGTAGCATTCCTTGGCCATGTGATATCTGATGAGGGTATTAGTGTCGACACTCAGAAGATCGATGCAGTAAAGAATTGGCCAAGACCTACAACACCATCAGAAGTCCGCAGCTTCCTAGGGCTAGCAGGATATTATAGGCGGTTTGTAGAAGGATTTTCCTCTATATCATCACCATTGACTAAGTTAACACAAAAAGCTACCAAATTCCAATGGTCTGACACTTGTGAACGTAGTTTTCAGGAGTTGAAGAATCGATTGACATCTGCACTAGTGCTCACTCTTCCTGAAAGAACAGAAGGTTATGTGGTATATTGTGATGCCTCAGGTATAGGTTTGGGGTGCGTATTGATGCAGCATGGGAATGTGATTGCTTATGCATCAAGACAATTGAAGAAGCATGAAAAGAATTATCCAACCCATGATTTGGAATTGGCTGCAGTAATATATGCTTTGAAGATATGGCGGCACTACTTATACGGCGTCCATGTTGACATCTACACAGATCACAAGAGTTTACAATACATCTTCAAGCAGAAAGAGTTGAATTTGAGGCAGCGTAGGTGGCTTGAATTATTGAAAGACTACGACGTCGAGATATTGTATCATCCCGGTAAAGCCAATGTTGTGGCAGACGCTCTCAGCCGTAAATCAATGGGAAGCTTAGTACATATTGAGGCAGGTAGATGTGGGTTGATTAAAGAGCTTCATCAGCTAGCCAATATGAGAATCAGATTGTTAGACTCTGATGACGGAGGTGTTACTGTACAGAATACATCAGAATCATCTTTGGTAGCCGAGGTAAAAGCACGACAATATGAAGATCCTATCTTAGTATGATTAAGAGAAAGCATTCAACAGTGTAAAAGTATGGCTTTTGGGATCGGAAAAGATGGGGCACTGAGATACCAGAGCCGATTGTGTGTGCCTAATGTGGCAGGGTTGCGAGAGAAGATTATGAATGAGATTCATCAATCCCGATATTCCATTCATCCCGGCTCAACAAAGATGTATCATGATGTCAAGGAGTAGTATTGGTGGGATAATATGAAGAAGTCTATTCCCAGTGTCCCAATTGTCAACAAGTAAAGATAGAACATCAGAAACCCGGTGGATTGCTTCAAAATATAGAGATTCCGACCTGGAAGTGGGAGGTGATTAATATGGACTTCATTATTGGATTACCTCGCTCTTATCATAAGTTTGACTCCATCTGGGTGATAATTGATCGACTTACAAAATGTGCCCATTTTCTGCCAGTGAAGACAACTTACACGGCTGAAGATTATGCAAAGTTGTATATCAAGGAGATTGTTAGGCTTCATGGTGTGCCCATATCTATTATATCAGACCGAGGAGCTCAATTTACGGCTAACTTTTGGAGGTCTTTCCAGAAGGGTTTAGGCACACAAGTAAATCTCAGCACTGCATTTCATCCGCAGACTGATGGACAGGCTGAACGTACCATTCAGACACTGGAAGATATGCTACGAGCATGTGTTCTAGATTTTAAGGGGAATTGGGATGATCATCTTCCACTCATAGAATTCGCCTATAACAATAGCTACCATTCTAGTATTAAAATGGCCCCATATGAGGCACTATACGGGAGGAGATGTGAGATCACCAGTTGGATGGTTCGAAGTCGGTGAAACAGAATTATATGGGCCAGATTTGATTCACCAAGCTATTGAGAAGGTGAAAGTGATACAGGAGCGATTGAGGACGGCACAAAGCAGGCAAAAATCTTATTCTGATGTCCGACGTCGTGATCTAGAGTTTGAGGTTGGTGATTGGGTTTTCCTGAGGATCTCACCAATGAAGGGTATTATGCATTTTGGGAAGAAAGGTAAGCTGATTCCAAGGTATATCGGACCGTATAAAATTCTTCGACGGATTGGACAGGTTGCTTATGAGTTAGAATTGCCATCCGAATTGGAATTTGTCCACCCGGTATTCCATGTATCTATGTTGAGAAAATGTATTGGAGACCCTTCTCGAGTCATCCCTATCAAAGATGTACAAGTTACAGAGGACCTATCATATGAAGAAGTGCCAGTGGCGATATTAGATCGGCAAGTCCGCAAGCTGAGAACAAAAGATGTAGCTTCCGTCAAAGTATTATGGAGGAACAAAAATATGGAAGAAATGACATGGGAAGCAGAAGAGGAGATGAAGTCTAAATACCCTTACTTATTCCAGAATGAAGATAACAAGGATGCTGGTGGAAGACAGGATACATTGGAAGAAGAAACGGCTCTATGAGGTAAGCAATAATTTGAGAATACTCCTCCTTAATACAAAATGGTGATATGTAGATAATGTAAATACGCATAATGCTTTGTGTAGCCTTGTGAATCCATATGTTGGGCTTAATTACTTGCAAGTTTTGCTAGTGACCATTTTATAGGGGAAAATTTATCGGAAATTTCCATTGGAATCCACGATGATTTAAACTCCCCATAAACCCTTACATTCGAGGACGAATGTTCCTAAGGGGGGAACAGACATTGTTACAACCCATATCCACATGTGTTAGTTCATGCCATATATTAGTTAACATAAATCCAAGAAGGAATTATCTTTGAGATGATAAGAAGTCAATCATATTGGTCTTAAGTGATACAAGAGTGTATAAGGGTGATTAACCAGTATTAGAAGTTAAACGAATCAAGGATGTTGTAACTCATATTTTCAGGTAATCTAGCGGTACTTAATACACTCAAGAGGTCATTTATTAAGGTATTTTAATCATATAATATCCGTATCATAAGTCTTGAAGTCAAACGAGTTATGAAACAAAAGTCGACAAAAGTTGTCGCAACTTAGGTTCATAATTTTACTTAAACATTAGGTCAAATGTTTCTAATCTTTTCTCATAATTTACAAGGAATTACGGGGTGATCTACCAACAAAATTAAAGATCTAGGAGTCTAGTTTCCAACGCATTAAACCGTTCATCGATACGATCTCGGAGTAGAGAGATATTCGCGTTTTCGCGAGACTGCGCCAAGCACCTCTCTATGGGGCCCACTAAGTCGGTTTAAGATATTTGGACCTATATAGGATGACTCCAACCCGTTTTAAATCATTTCTTTTCACTATTTTCAGACCTTATAACCCTAGGAACATCCTCTCAAGGTTCTCTCAAGATTCAAGACCCAAAAAAGGGCAAACAACACAAATCAAGTGTCGGGAATTCCGTGGCGCTAGTAAGTCTCTTGTTCTTCTTGTTGTTGCTCATTTTTGTGTCGTTTCAGCTCGTGTGGGAGGTTGTTTTAAAGGGTTTATGTTCTGTAAATACTCCCTCATGTTCTTAATATCAATCCTAGGTGATTTCAAGCCTTCTAAAGTGATTCTAGTGCCGAAAAACACTAATTGATCGCTAGTTTCGCCTTTTTGTTGTTGTGGCAGCATTGGAGGGATATTTCATGGAAATTTAAGGTCAAATTGGAGTTGTTCTTTCTGTATAAAGGTAAGGAACCTCTTACTCTATATGTATTTAAGATTATCCAAGTTGCAGCTAAGCCATTGAAGCTAGAACTTGTGAAATATATGTCGAAAGGCTTGGAAGTAATGTTATTGTTTGGTGGACTGTTTTGTGTTGTTGTTGTGCTGCGTATTTTACTACTATCTTGTGGAGTTTTGGAGTAGGAAGGGTGTGGAGAAATACCATATATATGTAGGGTTATGGGCTGATAGTTATTCGTAACATTTCCAGGTTGTTTGACACGACTACGGTGGTCGTCGTATGTATGGAGTGATTAGGCTGTGTGTGGACTATTTTGGGAGGCTCAATATGTTTATTATTAATTTTGTTTGGGCTGTTTGGTGACTGTTTTGAATGGTGTGAGGTCATATATATAGGGGAGGTGCTGTCCGTTTCATCGTAAAATAGGTTGTGGTCGATACATAATAGTTATGACGCTTAAATGATAACGATAGTATCGTTTCTCTTATTGTAGACTAAGGAGTTTAGACAATTGCATAGCTTGAGATTGGGGCAGTATATACAAGGTATGTGAGACTATCCCTTTCTTTCTTTTGCACGACTCCAATTGTACATAATGTAATGAACGATCTTCCAAAGATACTCTACTCTTAGAAGCTAGCAGTACTTACATTGTTTTCCCTCTTATGGAACGATTGATGTTAATGTTACTTCTCTTATTCTTATGTTATCAATGTTGTTCGTACTTCCTAAATCTTATAAGGTTCATAGTGAAGAGTTAGTCCTAATAACGTGTATAGAGGATACCGACCTTACGTCACTCCGAAAGGTTTAGAATGTGATTCCATGAGTCGAGCATGCATTATATATATGTATCTATTTTACTCTACCGAGCCACGCTATAGTTGGCCGGGTACGGCACCTATTGTGCAACCACTAATCAGTTGGGTTTTACCGAGCTCCACGTGGCCGGGTATGATTCTACCGAGCCTATTATGGCCGGGTACGATATGATGATGATGATGCCCACAGAGGCGAATGCTTTAAAGGTTTATGTATTTATACATATGTATCATGCATTTCATGTAAGTAGCCCTCAGAGGTACTAAGATGTTACAGGTTGTATATTCTCTATCCTTTCTTACATTACTGATCGCATTTATGGTTCCCTGCCTTACATACTCAGTACTTTATTCGTACTGACGTCCTTTTATTTGTGGACGCTGCATGTCGTGCTGCAGGTCCTGATAGACAGGCAGGTGCAGCTCCCCCACCACAGTAGACTGTCCAGTTCAGCGGTGATTGGCGAGATCCCTTCTCCGGACTTGCCTTGGTCTTGGTATGCAATTTTTGTTATAGACATTATGGGTATGTCGGGGCCCCATTCCGGCTATGTTGCAACACTTATGTTCTTTTAGAGGCTCATAGACAGGTGTCGGCTCATGTATAGTTTGGTATGCCTTGTCGGCTAGTTTTTGTTGTATAGTCTTTCATAATAGCGAGGTAGCTCATACCTTATACGTAGTTTCTTGATTGTCTGGTCATCCCCTGCTATGTATGTTCATGCCGTCATATTTTATTGCTGGTTGTCCATGATCTAGGTCTACCATTTATATTGATCTCGTCAGCCTTAAAAGATAATAATGAAGGTTAGATGAAATGTACGTTGGTGCTCGGCAAGTGTGGTCGGGTGCTAGTCATGGCCCTTCAGTTTGGGTCGTGACATCTTTATACGATGATCATATTCCCAAAACCCGGTAGTACAAGTCATAAGCTCTATAAAGTTACCTACCACTTCTAAATATAACTGTTCGGAAAAGAGTGAAAACAGTTGAATACAAGTAAGAAGGTGACTCCGAAGCCTGCGAACACATCAAGAGATTTACCTTGAGTCTCCTCAGCAATGATCCGCACAGCTACTAACGATCGATACCTGGACCTGCACAACAAAGATGTGCAGAAGAGTAGCATGAACACACCACAGTGGTGCCCAATAAGTATCAAGACTAACCTCGGTTGAGTAGTGATGAGGAACAATCAAGACCTATTGGTCTAATAAACTATACAAATATAAGCATAAGGACAACAACACATGATGTATATATAAAGACTACACGATATGGATAACAATACAACAATCACAATAAGGGAAGAAAACAACAAGTAACAGCTAAAATACCATAATAATGACATAGGAGAGCGGGCGAAATCACAAACCCAAATCCTAAATTCACAAATACAGTAAAGGTAAGCCATAACCCAGAACCTACAATAGTGTTCACATCATGTCTTAGCCAACAAACTCCACGAAATACTGAATCTTGAACAAATGCAACTCACGGGCCTCAATACCTAGACCCTAATACTTGGCATCCTGTGCCCTCATCACACCTCATGGTTACACTGACAATTCACTTGCTAACTAGAGCTACTCTCACATATATGACAAGTACACGAGGGTGTACATCTATACTCAGCAATATCACGAGAACTTCTTATCCAATGGGAGTGTTCAACTACGTGTATGCTTGTGCAAGTGCTCTAACATAGTTTCTACTAGCTAATAAGCATAAGGAAAAGAACACACATCACGTAAGATATTTTCTCACAACTTCCACGAGATAAAACTCATACAGGTAAGCGTACCACAACACAATATCAAATAGCAAGAATGCCCCCAGGCTATCATAATTCATCATCATCAATCCCTGACATAGCCCACCTTGTCTTGCCACGTGTGCAATAATAATATAGTGATTGCCCGCCTTGTTTCGCCACACGTGCATCATAACGTTCCCACCTTATCTCACCACATGCGCAATCCACATATAAGCATATATATACATATCCCGCCTTGTCACGCCGCATGTGCAATATATCAATAGTATCAATGGCACGACAAAAACCTCGTGCACCACCACAACAAGTACAACAGCAACAATGACCGTAATACAAAAATACAACGAGTGAATCCACTTCAAAACTTTAAATCACAAGAAAATGGTAGAACCAGTTTACAAGGAATAACCACAGTAAGGAAATGAAAGGCATAAAGGAAACAGTTCAACGAAAGGGAAAACTAACATGTAGTAACGATCCCACAATATACAAGTCAATAACAAGAAAATCAATACGAGTCTAGTAGTCCAAAATAAAGGCACGTCAATGAAGATGTAGGTTATCTAAACTCCTTTTAAGGTTAGAAAGTTACAAGAACACTCATTCCGCTACGAGTTCACCCATACAAAAATTATCAAATTCCAACACAATTTGGTCCTTCAAATCATCATTTTAAATTTTTGAAAGACTTTACAAATTTTCCCCAATTTCTATCACAAATCACGAATCAAATGATTAATCCAACATTATATTCATGTATTTTAGCCAAAACTGAATTAGAATCACTTACCCCGATGAATTTCTTGAAAAACTTTTGAAAAATCGCCAAGTCTCGAGCTCTCTAGGTCAAAATATGAAATAAAACCCTAAATCCCGTATTTATAGTGCACCTCTCGGATTCCCATTCCGCTAACAGTGGAAAATCACCGCTCCAGTGGTCCTCCACCACTGACCGCGGAAATTCCTTCGCAACGTGCTCCTTTTGACTCCATAATCAAGTTCCCAGGTCGCGCATATCCAACAATAGGTAAGCCTTTGCTAGATGCCCTCATTCACTGCCATTCGCATTTTGACAATCTGCAAGCCTTTTTCTCATCTTCCCCTCAAGCTCCATCAATCCTTGTTCCAAATATTCTAATCTCTGTGTTAACTTAGTGGAAATTTCCCTCCATTCGTTGATTGCTTCCATATCCACTTTGTGTTGTTCCAGATGTCTAGCTTCAGACTTGGAAACCCTTTTTCGTAACCTCCTATACTTAATCTGTGCTTTAGCAACATCATCTATGATCATGTTTTTCAAATTGATTCCCGGTTTGACGTCTCCTGCTATGTCTTCTACTAGCCATGATGGGTAGAAGTACACATGAACGACATGATACTTGTCTAGCTCAATAGTTTCCTTTTCCACAATGACCTTCTTGTTCCACATATGTTGTGCCTCGAACTTGAATGGAATGTGAAATCTGCTTTGTACTGGACCATATTGGAAACCCAAGGTATAACCTATTTTCTTCCCGCTTATCTCATTACCTTTATAGGAGCATAAGGATAGATACCCCTCAACCCTCTCAGTACCAAAGGAGTAGTCTCTCTTGACCTGATGATGAACTCACTACTAGGAAACCATTCAAATATCCAATGTACTTCCTCGTCTGTCAGATTGCTGAAGAAACGTACCCAACTTATAGCATTTTCAGGTTGTGTGAACCTGTCTGGGATAAATGTCATTTTCTTTGTGTGATGGTAAGCTATGTAGTCATTCATTGGTCATCGTAGAAGTTCTTGACGATATTCTCCCCGTCGAAAGTGTTCCAACAACCAAACTTGTAGTAACAGATTACAACCTTCGAAGTGCTCGAATCCTTGCTTGCACTGATCTAAAGCGCAGTACATTTCAGCTAAGATCATGGGGATGATGGTATAAGTTTGTCCTTCGATGCCTTCCATCAAAGTCCTAGCGACCATGGCTAGACAAGTATGGATCCTTCCCCATTTCACTGGGAATATCAATAACCCCAAGAAGCAGACAATGAACATATAAACTCGACGGTGCGTCCAACCAAAGGAAGTAATGGCGAGTTCATCATGATGAAGGCGATATGACTTATTGTGCCCATAATTCTCATAAAGGAATTCAAATGGGATGTATGATTTCTTCAAACAAAGCAACTCATCATTTTTCTTGAAACCTAGCATTTTCAGAAAACCGCGAGGGCTGCGATTTTCCGACAATAATAACCCTGAACTATCCCATGACAACTTAACGAAGCCTCTTATTTCTTCTCGAAGAGAGTCATTTCTATGTCACTGAAGCGGAATATGCCCCTTTTCTCATCCCAGAACATGGTAGCGGCCTCGTTCAATGTTCTATTTGGTCGGATGTCAAGCAAAGATGGCAAGTCACCAAGGACCCTTCTCACGTGATTCTTGTCACAAGGCACGAGGTTTTTCCACCAGTCAAGTAGCAGGGGTGGGATGTTTGGACCATGCCGAATATGGGGACTTCGTGCTTCATTTTTTGCAAACAAATAAAGGTAGCCCTTTCCCCCTCCAGATTCGACCACTTACACAATAATGATCAACATATTAGCATATTTTCTCTAAGTAATGCACACAACATGATAGTGTCCATTGGAATTGTGGAAATCCCGTCAGACTTTGGACGAGGTTTATCTTAGTGGGCTATTACGTTAACAACGTTCTAACCCGTACTAGGTTTAACATGATACATGTACATCTAATATTGGAGTAAGGTTTCTAGAATGGCCTAGACTCATACTCTCAAGTCGACAACTTGAGAGGGAAAGGCACAGGACCGTCGATTGCATCGCTGATCGACTAGTCTACCGCAAATAAGCCTTTTCGGTTTAAAAGGGTATTTTTGAAGAGCGTGGACACTCATCAAGCGCCGCTATGTTGATAATCGGCACGAGTGGAGTATGATGTGGAGCATGCTTTATGCATAGATCATAACATGTTATTAAGTATTTGCATGATAAATATGTAGAAGTAGTAAATACAACAGTAAGGTAAACATAGGAAAGAAAGACAAAAGGAAAAGTCAGTTTAATCTGTGGAATATATGCAAGAATGTAATAAAGCAGGTAAGGGAGTAGGGATGGGAGTGGCATGATATATCAGTCTTAAACAAAATGAAGAGCAACGAAAAGCAGTCATAGCAAATAGAGGTAAACGGGGATGGGATATACATGTTAAAGGTGGAAAGGGGAAGGGATATGCATGTCATAACATATTTTAAAAAAATAAAGGTGGAAAAAGGAAGGGATGTGCATGTCATAGCATGTAACAAAGAAAATAATCCACATAAGCCAAGTTCATTATGGTAAGAGCCTAAGTATAAATCCCCAGCAGAGTTTCCATGCTGTCGCACCCCTTTTTCTCGCGAAAGTGAGTTTTGACATTGTGACAACTCTTTTAGATGGGAGATAGAGTGCTAAAAAAAGAAGAGTCCACCTAACGATTTTTAAAGTGCGTTAGGGAACCTATTTGTGGGTAACTCTGTTTGACTAGTCAACGCCACCAAAGATGGGGTAAGGGCTCAAATTACCTCAAAGAGAAGGTTTTAGGCACTCTTCGAAGTCCACAACTATGGGTCTCGCCCAAACTTAAGATTATGTGGATTATAATTAGGCCAGATGATCAAAGAGAATAAAAGGTAAAAAAGTTTTATTATAACACAATGAGAATCGATAAAAGTCTTAAGAGTTACAAGGATATAACTATAACGGTCTATATTAGATGAATAAGTGTATAAACGAAAAAAATAGGGGCCCCTAAGTTTTTTAGCCTAAAAGATCACCCCGTGCAACATAAATAATACTTTGCAACTCCCTTGAGATAGGGAATTACTTATATTATTCAGTGGGCATAGACTATCATCTCCTGCTACCCGATTACTATGTTAAAGTTGTTTACCTAAAAGCGCTCTAATTCAATTCTAAGTCGTAATGTATGCGTGCACTACCCGTCCCATGCCTATGGTCCAGGAGGCATTGGACCTCTATTTGGAGTGGTTCTAGACTTTATATAAGCTGCTCAGAATGATAAAACTAGGCGACATATAAAACAAGTAGAACTTTATATAAAGGCAGTTAAGGGCTAAAGTTAGACTCCGCACTTAGACAACAAATGCACGCACACAGATTTTTTGCATCAAGCATTAGACAATTTCATAATTAAGACTTAAAATCATAGAGACATGGTTTCTAAGTGACTCTGAATTCCAGCATCGTATATACAACATTTTGCTCTTAGTGGCTTAGGAGAGGAGGTAGTAACTATTTGTAAGCTTAGAGCTATTAGCGGTAATTCTATAAATATGCGTCTTGGGAAGGTGACATTGTCCTATAGGCATGATTTCTAATAGTGGCATGGTTAAGCAATGAAATAGTGTTTGAGAGTTCAGCATTAACATTGTTGATATCATAAACCATTTTAAGCGAGTGATAATATCCTACAGGCGGGATTTCTAACGATTGACAAGTGAAATTGATTTTTTATACTTAGCCCCTATAGGCATGTTTTATAATCGAGTAGTATGATAACAATAGCAATAGAAAATTATCTAATTAAAGTCCTATATGCATGATTTCTATATTGGCATTAGTGATCTTATATGCATGTTGTCTAGTAACACATAACAGTAGATACGGGGAACAAATGAAGTACTTAAGCTCATGCTTTGATAGTGAAAAGTTGTGTGAGTGTGTGGTTGCCCGAATGGCATGATTTCTACTAGTGTGCATGGATATTGAATATCATATATATACAGGTTGGATAAAATAATGAGTAAATCATGTAAATCATATAGGCATGTTTTTCTACCCTTTCATACAAATATTAGAACATGCCTGCTTCCCCAATTTCATTAACACCCCAAATTGTTTGTTATTACAAATTATTACAGGCCCAAAGAATGTAAAAATATTACACAAGAAATAATAATAGGCCTACAGTAGGCCCAAAAGGAGATACCCAGTATTGCATGGGCTTTCAACAAACTCTTTCTTTGCAGATGGCATGCTCAGATCCAAGCAAGGGACTATACCCATCAACATATCCCAAAAGCCATAGAGGAACTCAGGCTAAACCAAACAGTCACAAATTAACCATATGACCCAAATATTGGATTACACAGAAATCACTTAAACAAACCAGTTTGTAGATTATACAAATAATGTGAGGAAGAAAAGCTAAATGCCAGAAACAGCTCAAGTTCCAGTAGCAAAGAGAGGGACCAAAGAACCCCAAATCCTAGTATGTCAGAGTTCATAAGGGTCTCAATTGGACCCCGAGCAGTGCTCGCACTAGGGAGGTCAATAGAGAAAGTTTTGGTGGCCTTGTCTTTCTGTCGGCCAAGAGTGATAGATTTATAATAGTGTAGATAACAAATGAAAGTGAGAGAACAATGATAAAATAATAGAATTTGAAGAGATGCACTTATATTTTAGAAGCAGACATGACAGGGGTAATTAAACAAAGAAACTAAGCAAAGAGAATCAACAAGATTCAATGGGCAGGTTGGTATCACAAGTTCAAACATTTTGTAAGAAGCAGGCGAATTAGGTTTTCTGAGATTACAAGATTAATATACAAGAGTGAACAATGCCATACAAGTCTAAAGTAGAGCACTAACTTAAAGTATTCAGCCTAGGGGTCCAAATTATGTCAAGTATCCATCACAACATCAAATGACATGCATGTTAACTTATATCATAAAGCAAACCACTATCAAACCTTATAGAAAAGTACAAGTTATGATAGTTACTCTAAAAGTCTCAAATAATCACTAAAAGATATAGGATTCAGCAAACAAAGACATAAATAGTAGCGGATCATAGTTAATACGAAGGTCTTAAGTACATTCCAAATTGGAGCTAGTCATTACAATGACTCAGGATAAAGCAGGGAAGCAAACTCATGCTAGGCAGTAAAGGTAAACATTCAAATACCAACCTAGTAGTCTAAACGAGCTTAAGAGAGTCCAAATTGTTCAAAGTTAAGCATATACAAATAATATATAGTGTCTCAAAACTGGAATCTTAGGTGAATTCAAATGCTAGAGAAGTTCATATCATGAAACAGGTTCAATGCCAACAAAGTTGCACACAGAGATAATCTAAGAACACATTAGGTCATGAAATTTCATAGGTGTGAATATGTAGTTCATAAACACAGAATAATGGAATCGTAAATCCAAGATACTTACCACTTATCAGTTGAATAAGCATACAACAAGAAAGAACAAATTATACAGTACTATGAATGTCAACAAAGAGCAATAGAACCCAGAATCTTACTACGTCAGAGTTCCCGAAGGGCTTCAAATTAACCCCGCGCAGTGCTTGCACCAAGAAAAGTTGAAAAATCGAATTTCAGTGGTCTTGGCTTTCAGTCGGCCAAGAACGAAAGTATAGAACAAGAGAATACTAGAACAAACTTCAATTTTTAGTGAATCGGGTGATTAAAAGTCCGTTTCAAAGGGGAATATGGAGGGATTTATATAGTAGTTACATCGGATGAGTAAATAAGGAAAGAAGTCAATCAAACATAAACAAATAAAGGAAAAAATATACATGCAATCATAAAGCAACCAGTAAAGAAAAGAAATCGAAAATCAAACCCTATTAGGGTTCAACATTTGAAAATATGTCTACTCGTATAAGAAATCAACTATTCTTCCGTGTATATGGACGAGAAATTGTTCAGATCTTAGCGATTGAAGTTGAACGAGCCCGAATCTGAGAGATGGTACTTGCCAAGTTTAGGCAAGTACTAAGTAACATCATAGTCTTGCAAGTAATACTGAGGTAACACATAAAAGGTAAGAAAATCACAGAAGGAATTCATGATTGAGACGGATTCAGAGAAGATTGAGGGGGAGGATAGGGTTTTTGAAGTAGGGAGGAGTGTTTAAAGGCGACTGATGAAAGGAAATGGGGATCAGGGTTTGGATAAGGGGATATAAGGAGAGTGGGGGGAGTGTTGTGAGCCGTTGATCTTTGATCAACAACTGGGATTTAAAACAAGTTGGGTTAGGTTTTGGACTGGGTAGGTTTATTAGGTCTCTTGGTCTGCTGAGGTTATTGGGCCAAGGGTCTATTTTAACCTTAATTGGTCCGAAATTAATCCTAATTTTGGGCCAGATTTTAAAAATAGGAAACTAAGGGAAAATAATATAATAAAAATAGTTAGCTAAAATATAAAAATTCTATTTGTGAAAATTAATACTTTAAAACAATAGTATAGGATTATTAAAATATAAGATATTATTTTGACATTAGGTAAAATGACAAGTGCAATAAAATTTTAAAAATATAGGCTATTATTGCAAGATTGTGCAAATAGCTTAAAAATACTAATGTAATTATATAAAATGAAGTAAAAATATTTGAAACATGTATTATAGTTGCAAATAGTGATTGTAGGTAATTAAGTCATCACAAAATAATTGAAAGGGCTTAAATGTAAGAAAATCAATTTTAAAGCTCTAAAAAATTATGAAAAATTATAGAAAATACTTGTATAAATTTTGTAAACTAAATTATGATGTAAAATGATGTTTTGAAAGTATATATACTATTTGAGAAAATATGAGGGCAAAATTGGGTGTCAACAGCATTCCTCCTTGGCGTCGAAAATCTCGTACACCTGGTTCACTACCAGTTGGGAGTCGCACTTTATTTCAATTATCTCGGAGCTTAATCCCCGAGCTAATTCAATTCCTGCAACCAAAGCATCGTACTCGGCTTCACTATTAGTTAATAGCACAGTTCTAATGGCATGTCTCAGGGTTTCTCTAGAAGGAGCGATTAATACTATCCCAAGATCGGATCCTTTTACATTGGAAGCTCCATCTATAAACAAGGTCCAAACACTTGATACAATTCCTGATAACAACACTGCTTCTTTATCAGCTAAAGACATTAATCTCGGACTAAAGCCATAAAGTCGGCCAAAACTTGTAACTTGATCGCAGTCCTATGTTTATATTCAATGTCAAATTTACTAACTTCGACTGTCTATTTATCCAAATGACCTGATAAGACACAACGGCTATAGGATGGCATTGAAAATAGGGCCTAAGATTTCGAGAGTCGACTACGAGAGTTAAGGCCAGTTTTTCAATGTGCGGATACTTGTCTCCGCTCTCGATAAAACTTTACTTACATAATAAACAGGAAATTGCATACCTTCCTCCTCTCAGACCAAAAAAGCACTTAACGCTACTTCTGAAACCGCTAGATAGGTTAACAGTTGCTCCCCTTCCTTCGCTTTTGGCAACAAACGAGGGCTAGATAAGTAACTTTTTAGGTCCTTCAGTGCTTGCTGGCATTCCATAGTCCATAACAAATCACTCTTATTTTTCAAAAGCGAAAAAATGATGACATTTCTCCGAACACCTCAAAATAAACATACTTAGGGCCGCCAACATACTGGTCAACCTCTGTACTTCCTTCACACTTGTCAATTGGTCTAGGATGTCCTCGATGGCTTTGATCTTATCGAGATTTAATTCGATTCCTCTTTGAGAGACCAAAAACCCCGGGAACTTACATGAACCAACTCCGAAGGCACATTTCTCCGAGTTGAGCTTCATGTTGTATTTTCTCAAAATATCAAACGTTTCTTGGAGATTATTCAAATGATCCCCTGCATTAAGAGACTTAACCAACACATTGTCAATATAAACCTCCATTACTTTACCAATTTGTTGTTCAAATATTTTATTAACAAGCCTTTAGTAAGTGGCTCCTACATTTTTAAGCCCGAAAGACATCACATAATTCGTGATAAATGAGGTATTTTCTTGATCCTCCAAATGTATTCTAATTTGATTATATCCAGAATAAGCATTAATATAACTCATTAACTCATACCCAGTCGTAGCATCAATCATTTGATCAATGTTTGGCAATGAGAAAGAGTCTTTGGGGTATGCCTTATTTAAATATTTATGGTCTAATATTTGACACACATTCTGAAATTATTATTCCTTTTAGGTACTACCACTATGTTAGCTAGCCAATCGAGGTAATTTAACCTATATTTAGTAACCGGGTTACCTCTTCCTTGACAAACCTATTTCTGACCTCTGCTATCAGTCGTTTCTTCTGCCTTGCCGGATGGAAATTAGGATCCAAACTCAACTTGTGGACATCCACTTCCAACGGAATACCTATCATATCTGAATGCAACCATGCAAAATAATCGACGTTAGATTTTGGAAGTCAATAATTTTTAACCTGAGTTCGAGACTCAACCCCGTTCCTAAGTGAAATTTTCTTTCTAAGAACTTCTCGAACAAGGCCACTTGTTCGAGCTCTTCTGCGGTTGCTTTGGTTGCGTCTATTTCCTCTGATACCTAAAAAGATCTCGGTACCTGATAAAATTTTGATGACTCTTCTTCTTTACTATCTTCAATCGAGGTGGAAGAAGGCATCGATCCTTGTAAATTACTATTTGCTCATTTCTTTGTCCTTGTTACTGGACACGATTACTGCGTTCATCTCCCTTGCAGCCGGTTGATCTCCTATGATCTGCTTGGCCGCTTCCGATGTGGGAAATTTTAATAGTTGATGATATGTTGACGGCACGGCCTTTATTTCATGTATCCAAGGCCTCCCAAAGATCACGTTGTATCTCATGTCACCATTTACCACTTCGAACATAGTGGTTTTCGTTATGCCTTCTACATGTATGGGCAGCAATATCTGTCCTCTGGTCATAACACTCGCTAAGTTGAACCTGGCTAAAAGTTTTATTGTCGGAACTATACTTCCGGTTAACTTTGCTTGCTCCAAGACTCTCCATTGTATGATGTTGGCTAAACTTCTGGATCAACCAATGCATGTTTAATTTTAAAATCTGAAATATTAAGAGATATTACCATAGCATCACTATGCGGTAGAAGAAGTCCATCAACATCCTATTTTGTGAAGGTGATGTCATCCTCCGCATCTTCTTGGATCCTTTTTCCATGAGTTACCGATATCTTCGACTTCTTTATTGCTGAAAATGTCACCCCATTTACTTTATCTCCACCAAAGATTATGTTTATCGCTATACGAGGTGACCTCGCAACCAGTTTTGATGGATCTATGACATCTCAATTTTTTCCATAGTTACTCTTGGCCCGGTCACTTAAAAACTCTCTGAGGAGACCATTCTTCAATAGTGTTGTCACTTCTTCACGAAGGTGATGGCAGTCCCTAGTCATGTGACATGCGTCCCATGGAACTCACACAGCAAATTGGGATCCCTTTGGCTAGGATCCGATCGGATTGGTTTCGAAAACCTAGCCTCCTTTATGTTCCTCATAACCGACAATAATTCTACCAAATTGATGTTAAAGTTATAGCTGAATAACGAAGGATACATTAAATCTTGGGACCCCGACACCTCTTTCTCCTGTAAAGTTCTACTACTCCGACCATGATTCGTTCTTCTATCGGAAGAAATCTATAGAATGACCGAATACCTTTATTTCCTTGCCGATAGGCCCTTTAGTAAGGCTGAAAGCGACTTCTGGAAGATCTCTAATCTGCATCAATATCAGCTTTAAACCTTTCCTAATTCCGATCACTATTACGCCCTTTGGAAGTCACCAAGGAACCCAGTTGATCATCTTTTATTCTAATCTTTGATTCGTAACAATTGTGCTCATCTACCCAAATAGTTGCCTAAAACTCTAACAAGCTCTCCTTCAGTTTCCTGGAGGCATCAGATCTCAATGGGTTAAGACCTTTTGTGAAAGCTTCCGCTACCAACTCATCTGATGCTACCGGAAGCAACATCCTTTCCTTCTGAAATCGGATTACGAACTCTCGTAATAGTTTGGACTCTTCATTGGGTATTCTGAATATATTTGCCTTCCTTGATTGGACCTTTCTTGCTCTAACATGAGCTTTTATAAAAGAATTTGCAAACATTTCAAAAGAATCAATAGAATGCTCAGGTAAAAGAGAATACCAAGTTAAAGTACCATTCGTCAAGGTTTCGCCAAATTTCTTCAACAAGACTGATTCGATCTCATGCTAGGCCAAGTCATTTCCCTTTACAACTGTAGTGTAGGTCGTGATATGTTCCTGTGGATCTGAAGTCCCATCATACTTCAAATTATCTGGCATCTTGAATCTTTTTGGAATCAAATCTGGGGTTGCACTGGTTTGAACGACAACTACATATACTTCTTGGAATCCGATCCTTTTAGCACCAGCGGCACTCCCGAGATCTGATCCATCCGATCATGGAATTCCTTAATGTTTTGGTCCATTAGTTCATGAATCTCATGAGCTCGGTTTTGAAATGGTCGTTTGCGTTGTTGTCGTTCCCAAATCCACTACGAGTACCTCAAGCCTCATTAAAATCAAACTCCTCCCTTGGAGTATTTTTACCGGTTCGTTGAACTGTTTGATTTGCAGGGACACTGGAAGGAATCCGAGCTCCTCCATTAGAATTATTGGAAGCATCCGATAGCACCTGTTCCAATTCTGTCATCACCTGGTCTTGTCTTGAGAGGTGATCCATAATTGCCCTTTGTTGCTCTCTCAAGATTTTGATTGTTTTAACAACGTGTTCATCATCTGTATCATCAAGAGTTGGATTCCTCACACATCGAGGATTTTGACTTTCGCGAATTGGAGTTATTTCATCTCCTTCATTGCGGGTTTCGCTAGTTGAATTATCATGTTGGAACACATCTTCACGTTCGTTCTGTACTCCAACATTATAGGAGTTGTTGACATCGTTAGCTGCCATATCTGATTTTTCTTTTGCTAAGAAAGGAATCAGAACTTGTTAGTAACAGATGAATGTATCAAAGCAATTATACATTTATCTATGCCCCACGATGGGCGTCAAACTGTTTACTCATAAAATAGTACAGTTAAATTTGTAACGTGGTTTATAGACACGCAAATTAATTTGATCCATAAATATGAAATAAATAAGAAAAGAAATAAGATTATACAATAAACTTAAAGGAAATACGAGTGGATATGAATTTAGCTTCTCCGATAGCAAAAACAAGAACAATATTAAGAACGAAGTAAAAGAGCAATATTATATAATGAGAGCTGGTTTTAACTTTTGTGTACAAAGTGTTTCATGTCCTACAATAAATACTAGTTCTCCTATTTATAGTTCTATTGAGGGACATAAGATCCCTAATTCAAGCAACTCTTGAATGAGAATAAAACTGTTATTGATGGCCGCATAACGGTTGGCTATAAATGCAGAGATTCTCTGTAATGACTGCTCATTGAATGTTATCCGATATCATCCCTTCAAATCTTTGCTATTGGTTCCCATGCCTTCAGAGTTCACACATCACCGATCACATATTTATATCCAGTGCCAACTACTTGTTGACTCACATCTTACTTGTTCTCCGTTCCACGTGTCATCTCATCATTTGTCCAACTGTCACTATTTAATTTTATCCCATATACTTATATTATTCACTAGTCTACTATTTACTTGATTACCGATGTATCAAAAGATATTGGCAAAAGAACAAAAGAAGTACATGAAACAACTCAGGACTCTAGAAATCTAGGAAGTCATATAAAGGACAACCCGACGCACTAAGCTCCCTCTATGCGCACGGTCCGGAGAAAGGCCGGACTACAATGGTCTATTGTACGCAGCCTTACCCTGCATTTCTGCAAGAGGTTGTTTCCACGGCTTGAGCCCGTGACCTCCTGGTCACATGGCAATAACTTTACCAGTTGCGCCAAGGCTCCTCTTCAAATATAGGAAGTCATTTGTCTACTATATTACCCGTAGCTAGGAAACAATCTTATTTTCTATTAATAACTTAATAAAATGCCAATAAGAGCATAATTTTAAGTTACAGAGAAATGTTATGGGGTAAATTGAGATACTTTTCTTGAAAAATCTATGGAGCATGGACGGATCCACCCTTTAGGGCGATTATAGTATGTCACCACTTAGGTTCGCAAAATTATCATATATTTTTCTTAAACTGGATTAAATATTTGATCCTATCACCCCTCAGTTACAAACTAGATAAAGGTGCCATGACTGGTAGACCTTTTGAATTTTGAAAGCTTTTCTAGTGTATAAATTCAAGTTCGAATTCATCTTGAACCTTGCATGACTTTTTTTTTCGTTGTGCTTTTATTTCCATTGTCCCAGTCATTTTCTTTTGGCTACCTCCCAATTTCCTATTTTTCATTTATTATTTTATATATTTTTTCTTCCATTCTAATATTTTATCTGTGATCTTTAGCAAGAATGCTAAAAAAAGAGCCTCCAAAATTTAAAAAATGTCATAAAATAAGCATTTCTCTTAATCTGAAATCTTTTAGTTTTTTCTTTTAAAATAAAAAAATACGAGTGTCGAACTTTTGGATTGAGATCAATTTAATTTTATAGTTTTTTATTATAATATAAAAATTTGAGTTATTCTATGATTATTAAATATAATTTAAATCTCTTTATTATTAAATTATGATAAATATTTCACAAGCATTGCTTAGATAAATATGAGATTTATGATTTCAATTTTTGGGATCTTGTAGTTTACCTAATTTTGCATTCACTTATGGGGTATAATTTATCTATTGAAGATATTTTTCAATTTTTCTTATTCTGATTGTGGAATCTCCTTATTGAAATGTTATTGTAACAACCCGACCAGTCGTTTTGCTTTCTAGAATCCTGTTCCCCTAAATAAGACTTTCCATACTTGCTTTTACTATTTTATAACTTGCGGGAATGATTAGTTCGGGATTTGGAATGGGGCGGGTTGAAATCGGAACACTTGGTTCCTTAATGTTGACTTAAAAGACCAACTTTGACTTTGGTCAATATTTTGAGTAAATGACCTCATAATCGTGATTTGACGGTTCCAATAGGTTCGTATGATAATTTTGGACTTGGGCGTATGTTCGGATTGGGTTTTGGACAACCCGGAGCTTTTTTGCGCCTAATAATGAAAGTTGGTTCTTGAAGGTTTTAGACAACAACAACTACCCAGTAAAATCTCACATAGTGGGGTTTGGGGAGGGTAATGTGTACGCAGACCTTACCCCTGCCCCGGTAGGACAGAGAGGCTGTTTCCGATAGACCCTCGGCTCAGAACGACGGAAATAAAGAAAAACAAGGAAAACAAGAAAAGAAAAGAGAATTCATTAGTAACTCCAGTAAAAAACATTATAGTAACAGAAACATAAAAATCAAAAGATGAATGACATGCAATAACAGTAACCAGAGTCTAAGGAATCTAAGATAAACAACAAGAATAGTGTGAGTTCAACATAAACTGCAAACCATCTAAGATCAACCCTAATCCAACCCCGCCTCACCCCCAACATGCAATAAGGAAAGCTCCACTACCCCTATCCTACAACTCTAATGTTATTCCTCCAGGCCTTCCTATCAAGGGCCATGTCCTCGAAAATCTGCAGAAGAACCATGTCCTGCCTGATCACCTCTCCCCAATACTTCTTAGGTCTCCTTCTACCTCTTCTCATGCCCATCACGACCAACCGCTCACACCTCCTCACCGGAGCATCGATGCTTCTCCTCTGCACGTGCCCGAACCATCTGAGCCTCACTTCCCGCATCTTGTCATCCACAGGGGCGACGCCCACCTTCCTCCGAATATCTTCATTCCTGATCTTGTCTATCCTAGTGTGCCCGCACATCCACCTCAGCATACACATCTTTGCTACTTTCAACCTCTGGATATGGGAGTTCTTAACCGACCAACACTCTGCCCTATACAACATTGCTGGTCTAACCACCGCTCTATAAAACTTACCTTTGAGTATCGGTGGTACTTTCTTGTCACACAAGACTCCAGATGCAAGCCTCCATTTCATCCAGCCCGCCCCTATGCGGTGAGTGACGTCCTCGTCGATCTCTCCATCCCCCTGAATCACCAACCCAAGGTACTTAAAGCTATCTCTCTTAGGGATGACCTGTGACCCAAGCCTCACGTCCTCGCCTACATCCCTCGACTCAGTGCTAAACTTGCACTCCAGGTACTCTGTCTTAGACCTGCTCAATTTGAAACCCTTAGACTCGAGAGTCTGTCTCCAAACCTCCAATCTCTCGTTAACACCTGCCCCCGTCTCGTCAATTAGAACAATGTCATCAATAAATAGCATACACCATGGCACCTCGTCTTGAAGGTTTTAGAAGTTCTTTAAATTTGGTTTGGAACGGGTTTTTGTAATATCGAGGTCCAAATGAAATTCTGAGAATGGAAATAGTTTTGTAATGTTATTTAAGACTTGCACGTAAAATTTGGTGTCATTCCGAGTAGTTTCAGTACATTTCGGCGCATTGGAGGTAAATTGAAGAACTTGAAGTTCTTATATTTGATTCAATTGATTTTGGGGTGTGATTCTTAGTTTTAATGTTGTTTCGGGCATTCTGAGAGTTCGAACGAGTCCGTTTTATGATTCCAAACTTGTTAGTATGCTCGGACCAGGCCCCGGGGGTCCTGAGTGTCAAATGGACGAGGCTCGAACCAAGTTGGAAGTTTGGACAACAACTGAAGCTCCCCAATTCTGTCATAATCGCACTTGCGCTTGGCAAGCCGCAGGTGCGGGCTCGTAGGTGCGACTCACGAGCCGCAGGAGTGAAGCAGGGAGGACAGCCCAGGCACTACAGGTGCGGAACTTGTGGCGCACCTATGCGACCGCAGATGCGAGGTCAATGGTCGCAGGTGCGAGCTTGTGCGCAGATGCAGCCCCTTGAGCTCGCAAATGCAGAGCTTGACCAGTAGGGGAAAAATGCGCACTTGCGATGGTTTTTCCGCAGGTACGAAATCGCTGGAGGCAGTGAGGTTCATTTAATATGGGACTTAAGCCATTTTTACACATTTCACTCACTCTTTGGGCGATTTTTGGAGCTTCTTGAGAGGGGTTTTCACCTAGCTTTTGAAGGTAAGTAATTTCTATCTAATGTAAGTTAAATACGTAGTTTATGGGTAGATTACAACATGTACATTAGTGAAAATCATGGGTTTACATAAAAAACTAGGTTTTTAATAAAAATAAAATTTAACCACGAAATTTATTATGGAATTTAGTAAAAATTATATATTTACGTTCCTAAGGTCATGAGTAATAACTTTCTTCGAAAATTTCCGGAATTCGAGCACGTGAGCCCGGGGGCAAATTTTAGGAACCTTACATTTATGGTTGGGTAATCACTTAAATAGTTAGAATATGAACTTTTGAACATATATTGTTTAGATTTTACACTATTTGAATAGTTTTGGATTGTTCGGCTCCGATTTGAGGGTTTGAGGATAATCTTGGACCGGAAAGTAGGCCTTGAAATGAGGTAAGTCTCTTTTCTAACCTTGTAAGAGTAAATTTACCCATAGGTGAACTAAATTAATATGTGTTGTTATTTGTGGGGGCTACGTACGTACAAAGTGACGAGAGTCCGTACGTAGCTACTATTCATGTTATGTCAGGGTAGTTTTAGGCTTACACCATGCTTTGTGGGCACTGTTATCTGATGTTATTTGTTAATTGTATCGAATGGAACTAAGTTGAGGATTTTAAGATTTCAAAAAGCTTCAAGTTGAATTTTATTTATTTGAAAAGAATCGAGAAAGGTCATGATTTATTGATAAATGTATATTTGACCGCTTCGCAAGCATATTCCGTGAGTGGAGTGAATCTTTCCATTACTCTCATGGAAGCGGGTCGTTCACCTCGGCAGGTTAATAGATGCATCTATGGTTCGTGCCGTTCAACCCTCGTAGTGCACATTTTATATTTATGTTGGATCGGGCCGTACGTCCTTGGCTAACCTCGTGTGTGATAATAGAATTGGTAGTCCCTTTTGATATATGGTATTCTTTCACTTGAATTGAGAAGTTATTGGTTTTAAATGAAGGAAGTGATTTGGTTCTTTTATTTGGAAAAAGGATTGTTCAGTTATTTCTTATTTTGAGTTCTATTGTTATCTCTATATGACATGCTTAATTAGGATTTCATATTATCATATTGTTGACCCTTAGTAAGTATCGGAGTTGACCCCTCGTCACTATTTCTTCGAGGTTAGACTAGATATTTACTGGGTACATATTATTATGTACTCACGCTATACTTCTATACTTAATTGTACAGGATCTGAGGCAGGTGTATCTGGTTACCAGTCCGGCGCGCAAATTTGATCCCCATTTCAAGATTTCACGGTGAGATGCCTTCTGAGCCGTTCTACAGTAGCTGGAGTCTTCCTTATGTTATATTTTTCTGTCTATTTCCTTTCAGACAATAGACTAGTATTCTTTCGTATATTCTACTACAATGTCCACGTACTTGTGACACCAGGTCTTGGCACACACACTAGTAACTTATAATTTTGGATTTATTTTCATGATTACGATTTGCACTCGTTTGCTTCCGTTTAATTATTTTACATTTGCAAATTTCTAAACCCTTTTAACAATGAGGAAATGTTATCCACTTAGTAATTTAATTACACCGAAAACCCACTAGATTGATTAATGTTGGCTTACCTAACAACGTTGTTGGACGCCATCACGGTCTATCATAGAAATTGGGTTGCGACAGTTATTTTACTTGTGCAAATTTATTTTTAGCATACAAAAAAAGATGTAATCCCCTAGTGAAAATATTGATTTTATTTATATTGTTAATAATAAAGGTGTGATTCCTTCTTTAAAATGCTAAGTTGCAACTTGAGGTCTAAGATGTAATTGACAGACAACAACAATAATAACATATAAGTGAAACTCACAAGTATGGACTAAAAAAAGAGATATAATTTTCATATTTGCAAATAAAAAATACTTTTTAAATTGCCCGAATAAACTAAAAAATAAATCGATCAAACGTTTCGAACAAACTCTATATTATTTATTACTACAAGGTATAAATTAAAGGAAATTGGGCATCCATCACCTCCAAATTCTAAATTCGCCTCTAGTTATGCAAGGGCAAGTATGAGAGAATTTATTTGTATAAGGGTATAAATGGAAAAAATATATATTTTGAATACTTTATTAAGATTAAAAAGAAAAAAAACACATGTTTCATGCAAGATTTTGTTTACTGCAAAAGGTACAATTTTACCCTCAACTTCATGGTCCCGGTTCCAGCAGTAAGAAAAAGATTGTAAAAATCTTCTACTGTATTACGTTAGATTTCGCATTGAATGCTTCAATGTCAAATCCTTAAACCCACAATTTTCAATTCCAAGTTGCAAAGTAAACAACTACTTGAGAATTGAGATTTACGTTTTGGGTTACCAGACCTCAAATCCAATTTTAACCTCCACAGCTGAATTTTGCAGTTCTCACTGCACTTGGAGAATCGAACATATCCACAGAGGCAAGATTCTTCTTTTCATTCTCCCATTTCGTTTCTATGCAAATCTTCGATTTTGACTTTTGAGGAAATAGTTTGTTTGGGTGCTGACTGATGAATTAATATAGGCTGTCACTTTTTGACCTAAACCTGCTCTTGGTCTTAACTTGCACGTCAAATGAGAGTCTTTATATGGGCTTTGTCGTTGTCTGAGAAGAAGAATAACTTCGATTTCTCATCTTATTTGTCCTATGCGGGATTCGAGCTTGCAAATTTAGAACCCCGATTATGATGATTGCTCCGACGGGTTTAATGGGTTTACTCATTCGCGAGATTACTGATAGGTTACTGTTTACATAGTTCATTTATGTTTATGTGCTATTGAGGTTCAATTCAATCCTCCACGTTATATTTCAGGAGGAAAGGTGCTACACTGTATATACTAATTTGCCAGCTTATATATGAATGGATCAGTTGATTGAATTGAACTCCACTGATAATTCAGTTATTTTCCCTACAATTGCCTATCATGATGTTAGGAGCTGGTATAGTATGGTATCAATCACACACGCTTCAATTCGAATACTGCATATGCATCACCAGCTGGATTCAGCTATACGAATCCTCTGTATCCATCTGGTTTTATTCCAATACTAAATGATTTGTCTTTCAAGGCCAAGTAGGATTCTTTAGAAACAGTGCAGTGTAGATTGTCTTGATAAAGTAATAATTTTTACTAATGAAATTGGGCAAAAGACACTTGTATACAAGAAGTATACCAAAAGTAAAAACCCAAACAAAAAAGTTGTTTTCCACCCATATAAGTAGAAATAGGGCAGTATCGTTGAGGTAAAAAATGCTAGCTGATTTATTCTGTCTGCCCAAGCCTTGACGGGCAGAGTTACCAGGTACCCGTGTTGGTGGGAGGTAGCAGATACCCAGTGAAATAATTGGATGTGCGCAAGCTAGTCCATACACCATCGTCATAAAAAAAGTAGTGCAGTATAGTTAGCTATCATTATTATCCACATCGTGCATCTGAAAATCCTCGACCACCGCAGGGTCCCTTGTATTTCTATCTTTTTGCATGTATTGTAATTAAGGCTGCTAACCCTACTTGGTACTGTTATAATCAATTTATTGATACTATCTCATTTTTGCAGGCTATAGCATCTATAAGCTATCTGTGCAGAAGTTCACATGGCTGACTCTGGAGAAAATAGTGCCTTATTCCCAATTTTTATATTGTCAGTAATTGCCCTACCCTTAGTACCCTATACAATACTTAAATTACTTCGTGCTGCTTCAAAGAAGGATAAGAGTATTCACTGTGAGTGTTCAGTTTGCACTCGATCTGGAAAATATCACAAATCCGTTTTTCGAAGGGTGAGCTATCAACCAAGCATCTATATTTTATTTTATGTTGGATGTGTGCATGGAGATTATTATTGGTATTACAACCCAATGTCCTGTTGTCTAATCTTTGAATTTCCTCGTGCAGATCTCTAATTTTCTATCGTGTAGCAACTTGACCGTGCTGCTGCTTTGGGTTATTGTGGTCTTCCTTGTTTATTCCATCAAGCAAAGTAGTCGTGAGGTGAAAGTCAACCACGTTAGAATTACTTCTCTAAATGAGATTAATAGGTCATCCTAGATTTTTCTCCTTGCATATCAATGTTAGGAAAAGCTGCTATCGCGACTCCCCTCCACGCCTCCTGCCCCAAAAGAATTGGAAAAAGAAAACACGAGCCAAGAGTTGTTGCATGTAAAGTTTACAGTGATTTTTGTCTGGATCTGGCTGACATCGTAGCCCTTTCTTTTGAATCAGATTGAAGCTTTTGATCCATTCAGTATTCTTGGGCTAGAACCAGGAGTTTCCGAATCTGTAATAAAGAAGGCATATAGGAGACTTTCAATACAATACCATCCAGACAAAAACCCTGATCCAGGTGAGAGGTGTTACGGAGATGCAGTTAATATGTCTACATCTAATTGATGAAGTTCCGTCTCACAAAAAAGAAAAAAGAAAAAAAAAAAGAAGAGTATGTAAAGGAAAAGAAGAAAGAGGAACAAAAATTGATAAAGAATCGGCTATTCTGTATTGTGATCTGTGCTTACCAGTTATTAATCAATTTTCTTCTCCATTTTCAGCTGCTAATAAGTATTTCGTGGAGTATATTTCCAAAGCTTACCAGGCGCTGACAGATCCAGTCTCAAGGGAGAATTTTGAGAAATATGGACATCCAGATGGCAGACAGGTGTTGCATTTTATCCAGTAACAAAATTATACTAGTCCTCTTATCTATGTGGAATGAGAGAAATATGTTCAGTGCCTTGAAGTCCTTACACATATATTAACAATATTACATCCTGCTGTAGGGTTTTCAAATGGGAATTGCACTTCCTCAGTTTCTGCTTGATTTCAATGGTGCATCTGGTGGGATATTATTAATTTGGATTCTTGGAGGCTTTATACTGTTGCCCATGGCATTTGGCGTTGTTTATCTATCAAGAGCATCAAAATATGGGGGAAATTTTGTCAGGCGTGAAACTTTAGCCACTTATTTTGATCTAGTGAAGCCCTCCTTGGCTCCAAGGTAAAAACATTTTTCCAAACATATGCACTATAATTGTTTAATACATAAAATACATTAGACAGGTTGCATCATGAAACCTCATGTAAAATATGATGGTCCATTAATGAAGTAGTAATACTAGCTCATTTGAATGTCTTCTTACCTGAACAAATTAACTCCCTTGAATTTATCTTTAAAAAGAAGGGGAAAAAAACCAAAAACTTCTTTTGAAATTTGTACATCCTCAGAAAAGAAAGAAAGATATAAATAGTTGTCTTTGTCGGAGAAAACTCATTCAAACTTTGGTATAAATCTTTAACTAGTGCACAGATTTTGTCCGTATTAGTCAAATCTCCATTTCTTTGCTGCCCTCCATGATACATGTGCTTAACCAATGTAGATCAGCTATTTGTTAATTGCTATTTAGCTTCTATTGTTCTTCTGGATAGATTATGTTCACATCCAGTCAGAGATATAATTATTTCTTTTATCAATTCTGAGCTAAATAATGACAAACATTTTTGGTACTGGAGATATATCACTTGGATTGATAGATAGCTGATTGGTTGATTGAGTTTATATACCAAGAGGAATCAAGTCCAGATGCATATGCCTTGCATATTGTCCCCTCTAACATCTTACATGAATATGTTTGAAGACAATACACTTACCTCTGCATGGTCGCTATCCTGCTTATTTGGACATTCACTAACCTTATGAAATTCTAGTTGAAATTTTACGTTCTCGAGGCTGCTCCGAATCCTCAATCTCTGAACATTAAGGTTTTTGCCTTGGTCGCGGTTGCAAATCGAAGGAGGAATTTCATACAATCTATAGTGGTGGATGGGGTGAGAATGGAGGGAGAGGAAGAGGTCAAAGGGGCAATAGTGGGGTTTTATGAAAAATTGTACAAGGAGGAAGCTAGCTGGAGGCCTACTTTAGGGGGAATAGAGTTCAACCATATAGGGGAGGGAGACAGTGAGTGGCTAGAGAAGGCTTTCGAGGAGGAGGAGTTGCACGAAATTGTGTCGAGTTGTACTGGTGATAAGGCCCCTGGGCCTGATGGTTTTTCCTTGGCCTTTTTCCAGGTTTTTTGGGACACCATTAAGGGGGAATTAATGGAAGCCATTGAATACTTCCACTTGATTGATGTTTTCGAGAGAAGCATCAATGCTTCTTTTATTACCATTGTGCCTAAGAAAGAGGGTGCAACTTCTATCACAGACTACAGGCCTATTAGTCTAGTGGGGAGCATTTACAAGATTATTTCTAAAGTGCTATCCAATAGGCTCAAGAGGGTTCTTGACGTGACAGTGTCGTCCTCCCAGAATGCATTTGTGGAAGGAAGGCAAATCCTGGACACAACTTTGGTGGCAAATGAATTGGTAGACTCCAGAAGGATAAATAGAGAACCCGGCTTACTATGCAAATTGGACCTTGAGAAGGCTTTCGACCATGTGAATTGGAATTTCCTGGATTTCATCATGATGCAAATGAGATTTGGGGCTAGATGGAGGGGATGGATCAAGTACTGCATTTCCTCAGTCAGATTTTCTGTTATGGTTAATGGTAGCCCGTGTGGTTTCTTTGGCAGCTCCATGGGTCTCAGGCAAGATGACCCACTATCACCCAATCTATTTATTTTAGTGATGGATGCGCTGAGTAAAATGATGGATCGCGTTGCAGGCGGAGGTTTCTTGCGAGGATTCTCAGCTCTGATCGGGGTGCCCAGTGCACGAAGAGTCTCTCATTTGCTTTTTGCGGATGACACACTGGTTTTTTGTGACGCGGATATAGAGCAACTGACCTACCTGAAACATGTCCTGCAGTGGTTCCAGATAGTATCAGGCCTAAAAATCAACCTTGGCAAGTGTGAGATTTTTCCAGTGGGTGACGTTGCTAACATTAATGCTTTGTCTCACGTTCTCAAATGTAAGGTGGGCTCTCTCCTCACTAATTATTTGGGCCTCCCTTTGGGAGCTTTGCACAAGGATACTTCAGTTTGGAACCTAGTAATCGAAAGGGTGTAAAAAAGATTAGCAGGATGGCAGAAACGCTACTTATCAAAAGGCAGTAAGGAAGTGCTTATTAAAAGCACCTTATCGTCCATGCCCACATATTACTTGTCCCTGCTGCAAGCTCCTGTGAGCGTCGTAGAAAAACTAGAGCGGTTTCAAAGGAATTTTCTTTGGGATGCGGCGGATGGAACTAGAAAGTTTCATCTGGTGAATTGGCAGATAGTCACTTCCCCAAAGAAGTGGGGGGTCTAGGAGTAAAAGATCTTAGGGTATTCAATACAGTTTTATTAGGGAAGTGGCTGTGGAGATTCAGGATAGAAGATCATGCTTTATGGAGGGAGGTCATAGTAGAAAAGTATGATTCCACGAGAGGGCGCTGGAGGACTAAGGCAATCACATCACCTTTTGGGTGTGGCATGTGGCGAAGCATCATGAAGAATTGGGAAGACTTTAATGAAAACATCACTTATAGGGTGGGAGATGGAAAGAGAATCAGCTTTTGGAATCATAGATGGTGTGGAGAGGATACTCTGAAGGTCTCTTTCCCCAACGTCTACAGAGTTTCGAACCAGAAGGAATTGATGGTCCAACAGATTCGCAAGGAGCATGAAGGGGCATAGTACGAGACCTTTCATTTAGAAGGAACATGCAAGATTGGGAGATTGCAGAACTCCAAGATTTGTTGGCACTATTATATGGCCAACATAGGACACACACTTCTAGCGACTCTTGGAGATGGGGGATGCGTGGAGATGGTCTGTTCAGCGTCAAGTCTTATTACCAGATCATGCTGGTGAGAGATGAGGCCAATTTTCCATGCTCATCAATCTGGATTCCTAAAATGCCCACGAAGGTGTGTTTCTTTGCATGGCTAGCAGCGAGAGGGGTGATCTTGATTGCTGAAAATTTGCGGAAGAGAGGAATTACAGTTGTTAGTTGGTGCTACATGTGTAAAATTTCAGGGGAAGAAGTTGATCACCTGTTACTGCATTGCCCTGTTGCAGCGGGCCTGTGGAGAGCAATCTTGTGCTTCTTTGGAGTTCAATGGGTCATGTCTAGCACTGTTAAGGAAATGCTATACAGCTGGGCCGGTTCCCGTCGAAGAAGAAAGCAAAAGGCGTGGACGTTCGCTCCCTTAGCTCTCATGTGGATAGTTTGGGGGGAGAGAAATATGAGAGCCTTTGAGGGGATTGAGTCTAGTTTTTCTCACCTTAGGAAGTCTTTTATCTTTAATCGCATTCTGGTGCACCCATATAGCACCTACGTGTATGGAAGATTGAGCTTCTTTTGTAGAGAATCATGTTATGTTGTAAATTCTCTACTTTTTTCTATACTTCTTGTACACGGGAGTTCTATCCCTTTTGATTAATACAATTTACCTTATAAAAAAAAAAGGCTTTTGCCTTGGTTGATATTAAGTGTGCTCATATTGTGATATTTTTATTGTCTTTTAAACTGCTTGTGACACTTGAAATGACAGCAAAGTTCTGGATGTCTTCATTAAGGCAGCTGAATTCATGGATATTCCAGTTCGAAGAGCCGATGAAGAACCTCTTCAGGAACTCTTCAAACTTGTGAAAAGTGAATTAAACCTGGATGGTAAGAATGCCAGGCAGGAACAAGCAAAATTCTGGAAACAACATCCTGCTCTTGTTAAGGTGAAGCTAATAGGAGATCTAACCATGATAACTGAAGCATTTTGTATTTGTCATGAATCTCTTGTAGCTAAGTTTAATTCCCTTCCTTTTTTCAGGCAGAGATGTTGATTCAAGCCCATTTACTTCGCAAAGCAGACACTTTCTCTAGTAACTTGCGGCAAGATTACAAAAATATGCTGCAGCTTGTGCCTCGTCTTCTGGAAGGGCTGATCAAGGTAATTTTTTGCGTTACCTCTTAAAGCAAGGGGCATTACTCTTGCAGGGCGTTACTAGTATCATGCAGTTTTTCACTCCCAGAGTTAAGTTTCGTGCTATTATTATTCGTCAGATGACATGTCTGATTCTAGTTTCAAGTTATTCTCTTACTGGTATGTCGACAAAAAATATTCAAATACCAAATCCGACTCCTATCTCAGTACTTTGAGTTGAATTTGATATATTGAATTTGTGATGGAATTACTGGGATACTGATGGAAACCTTTCCTGCTAAAGAACATAATGCCTTTTATTATGCAAACAGAAACAATCACAACAGGCACTCCAAAGTAAATAAAAGGCTAAAATACTAAATGAAATACAAGATTGCTGTGATAATAGAGTAGACATGAAAAGGCAAAGCTCAAACCTGAAACATTCTTGGGAAACTGACCTGGCTTTGACATTCATCAATAAGTCCAGGTTGACACGTTTTTAGCAAGTTTTCATTAATTGTCTGAACCAAATTTCCGTTCTTTAGCTTCTCTTTTTGTTCTTCAACAATCCAGACTCCTTGTCGACATTCTTGTTTGCAACATCATAGTAAAATGTAAATTATGAGGACAAATGAAGAAACTAGAACAGTATTTCACATTCCTTGACATATTTATGGCGGTTAGATTGTAACGTTTGGAGAGAAAATTTGGATCGGTATTGTATATTCTAGATAGTTTGCTTAGACTTAGTTTATTTCTTATAGATGTTTTTTGTTTTGGTGGCGTGAATATCATTTGCTGCTGTTCTGTATGTGTTGGCAAGTATAAGTCTGACTTTACACTTTAATTTTGGTTTCTCGTCTGCCCTCTTTTTTCAATTGTGACTTGGAGTTAGTACCCTTGTTTATTGTTGCATGCAGATGGCAACAGTGCCACGCACTGCTAAGGGACATGGTTGGCTAAGGCCTGCAATCGGAGTCATCGAGCTATCCCAGTGCATAATTCAGGTCTTTGATTTACTGCTGTTTGAGCGATTCTGCTCTGATTGTCTCTTTGGAAAAAATTGCTGGAAAAATTCAACCAAATATTGAAACTTGCCAATGACCTCCTTGTTGTCATAAAACTGGCTGAAGATTTCGCTGAACACCCCCCTGCAATTAACTTAAACATCAATTGTAACGCAAGTGTATATGACATCCGACAACCACACACTAGATGAACCTTAATACTTTTATGTTCTAAAATGCCCTTGTGTAATAAATGTGTCAGACATATCCTTAGTACTTTCTTTTAAAACATCCTCTAAGAGACTATTTTCTCTTAAATTATGCCTTCTTTTTCTGTTTTTGAAATTAATCCCTGCACATATTGTTAGTGAGAAAGAAGATTAATTGTAAGGAATTAGGAAATAGGAGATTTAAAGTTTCATGGGTTAAGTACTTCATACATAGGATTGCCTTCAGACCTGTGCTGAAGAGGGGTGGCATTGGTGGTTGTTACTGCCCTACTGGTAAAGTTTATCTTAGGTTGAATTAGCAGAAAGGGAGTATTTGGAAAAGTTTTTTACACCCACAAGGAGATACTTTGATTATGTTTTGATCTTAAGGGAGGTAATCTATGAGTTCCACCATACACGTCAGAAAACTAGATTTTCGTCAAATGTCAACTAGAGCTGGCAACTGGGACAGGTTGGCCTAGCAAACGGGCCAATCCGGACCAGAAAGGAGGTCCAAGACTGTCCCAGATGAAAAGGCAGGGCTATATTGGTCCCAAATGTAGCCCAAATTCGGCACGGATGGACCCGGGCTTGGCTATAGGCGTGACCAGGACTGAATTGGCTCGTAATTGAGAAAAAGTAACTTACATTTTAATAATACTTGACTTGAGGTTTCAATTTGAAGAATTCTTTGAAACAATCATCAAGTTTTCTTTGAAGTCTTCCATAAATAACGAGGTTTCAATCTGAGATTTCTAGGTATTCCATTTGGAATTCATTTCAAAGTTAATAATATGTGAGATATTTCTCTTAAATAGTATTAATTTTCAGTTTTAGTAATATTTTACATTTTACACTGTTATGCTTTACATCCTTCAATATTATGATTATAGAATAAGTTACCAAAACAAAAAAAAGGGCGTCACCTAGTAAAAGCTAGTACAACTGGTTTGGGGGCTGGAGCCGGTCCCTACCCCCTGGAAATTTTAACTGACCCAGTTGGTAGGTCAATGTCAAACCCATGCTTTCTTTCATTATTTTAAAAGCCGCGAGACCTTAAATTATCCGCGTTAAAAGAAAAGCTTCTTCAGCTTTTCAGAAAATTGAATCTTGTGCGTCTGTTGTGGATGCAGGCCGTTCCTCTTAGTGCTAGGAAGGCAGGTTCAGGATCCTCTGAAGGTGTTGCTTCACTTTTGCAGCTTCCACATTTCAGTGATGCAGTCATCACAAAGATAGGGAAGAAGGTAAGCGTTCTTTTCCTATCCAGACATATTAGAGATGTTCCATAAGAAGATAGCTCTAGACAGTTATTAGGAAAGCATAGTTTATTTTGTTAGTGTTTTTGTATCATCTATTTTATTTCCTTTTAAATGGATACAAGATTTTGGTTGAGCTTTTCAAACCATTTGGTCCAAGCGAATGCAATGAAACGGAAAAGTCGTTTTCTGACATCTCTTGGATACCATTCAATTTCACTTCAATTGTTAGCCTTTTTTTTCCTGAATAAATTTACTAACAATGTCCGTTTCTCTTTCTCGCACATAGATTAACCATCATTTAAAAAATGCTAAAAAAATTCTAGCTCCTGGAAGCTTTAAGTTCTTTCTTGTCCAGTTGATGGATATCCGTAAGTTCTAAATCTTAGGCATGCTATATTAGGTTCATTAAATGGTACGGTACAGGCAACAGTCTTGTTTCTGTTCCTATTTACTACGCTCTAATTGTTGTGTCATTATTATTCCTGGCATGGTTCTTGTCATAGGCATAACCTTTAGTTTTTGTTGTCCATGTAAGGTGCGTACGCTACAGGACCTCCAGGACATGACCCTTCAAGAACGTGCCGAGCTGCTTTCTGGTGTTGCTGGCCTCTCTTCTTCTGAAGTACAAGACGTGGAGAAGGTACTGGAATTGATTCCTAGTGCAACAATTGAATTTACTTGCGAGACTGAGGGGGAGGAAGGCATACAAGAGGGGGACATTGTCACAATTCAGGCATGGGTGACTCTCAGACGTGCTAATGGTTTGATTGCAGCCGTTCCACACTCCCCATACTATCCGTTCTCCAAGGGAGAAAATTTCTGGTTTTTACTTGCAGATGCCAATTCAAATGATGTCTGGTTTTCCGAAAGTATCAACTTTATCGATGAAGCAGCAGCCATAACAACTGCTTCAGCAATAACTGAAGCGAAAATGGAAGCATCAGGGGCAAGTATGGAGGAGATCACTGCCGCTGTTAAAGATGCTGTCGCAAAAGTTAAGAGCGGGTGTCGACTGGTGTTGGGCAAGATCCAAGCTCCACAGGCCGGAAATTACAATTTAAACTGTCATTTGATGTGTGACACGTGGATTGGGTGCGACACGAAGACAAGCTTAAAACTAAAAATATTGAAAAGGAGCAGAGCTGGAAGTCGAGGCGGTCATGTGGCTGAAGGAGTGCAGGGGAAGAATAACCTTGAAGATGAAGAAGAGGATGAAGATGACATTGAAGAAGACGAAGAGGGCGATCAAAGCGAGTATAGTGAGGATGAGGATGAGGATGAAGATGAAGATGAGCCTGAGCCTGAGGTTGAGAAACTGAATAATAATAGAAAGGGCCTTGCTAATGGCTCCGCTCGAAGAAAAGGTAGAAAATAAGGTCAAGGCGCATGAGGGGTGAAAGGGTCTGTCTCTTGATGTACTCTGGAAATTGGAATAGTGTTACTCATTTTCTAGAATTGGTTTCTTGGTACTGAATGAGCCACAATTTGAGAAAATTTATTTTTAACAGTTTCACATAAAATTCTACATGGTTTGGACCAATTTCTACTTTCATTCAAATTTCTGATTTCTCCCTCTACATGTGCACCAAATGATCTTTTACCCCCAATCCCTTCCCTTCGGAAAATTTGGTTCCTATAATTGTTCTCAACCTTCGCCCATATACAAACTCGTACGCTCTTCCTCTTGGCATATGCACGAGGTTATCGATTCAAAGAGAATTACCCCTCAACGACTACAACCCCACTTCTGCAGTCAGATTAACTTAAATTACATCTATGGTTTTAGTGTCGTTACTGGTTCATTTGATGATGAGCAGTTAAGTTCATCTCACACGAGAGGCAATGCAGTAATAAATGTCAAACAATGAGATTTTTGATAGGATACAAAGCATTAAGTTAACATAGAAGATTCCCTTGATTCGCTAGGTACAGTTGATATTTCACCAGGTTCATACTCGTCAACTTCTTTGAGTTGCTCTACATAATCTTCATCAACTTCATCTGCTTGATCTTTTGATTGGTCGCCTAACTCAGACTCACCTACTTCTTCAGACTTACTTACAACATCACTATTATTAGAGTTATAAAGATCTTTTGTTCTTATTTTGACCCTCTTTCCTTTTATGTATCGATATTCCCACTTTGGGGGTGGGTATTTCTTGTTCAATTTCTGGTACTTGTCCAACATTCCAAGTTTCTGAAAAACATTTCCCACCATTGTGACAACCGCCACAGTGGGCCTAATACCAAGTTCTTCCATGTCTGCGAATATCTGCAGATGAACACAAATCCAGATATTCTCCAAAGGCGACCCTCTCGAGTTTCCGGCTGTTTCCGTCATTGAAGTAGCCTTTCGTCGCCCTACCAAACGAAAGAAGTCACTATCAAACAGCTCGCCCTATTGAAGTACCAAAGGTGCGCTCAGCCCGGTGACTAGGAAATGGGTTTGCCCTTGAATTGAAGTGATGAGGTCGGAAAGAGGGAAGTAGGGCTCCAATTGACACATGTAGCATATAACGTTCATACAGTACCACAATAAGTCTACAAACTTAGTACACCCACCAAAATTAACCTTCAAGCTTTCTTTTTGAGTAAATTCAAAATCGTGTTCATTTGTTAAAAAGAATTGCTACATTTTGTATGTTAACAGAAGGTTCACTCGTCTCAGTTTACTCTTCCCAAGACAACTTATTAACTTTTAATTCCTGAAAGCCTAACCAAAGGCAACAACTTTCACCAGTAATCTGGCTTGAGGGACAAGTTACATGTACCATATAAGGTTCATACAAATTTGGCACCCCCGACAAGTTAGATGTACCATACAAGTCCAATCATGACAGTCAACCTTTCCTTTTTGAGTAATCTCAAAATGCGTTAAAAAAAGTTTACCTTTTCATTCCTGAAAGCCTAACTAATGGCACAAAAGGTACTCCTCAATTTAGAATCACTAAGCTATAAAAATGTTTCTGCTTCTTAATGCTCACGTCAAGTAAAAAACGAAAACTCATAAATGGATTAGTAGTTTAGCAACTCGAAAAGCTGCTTTTTTTGGTCAGAATTAGGAGAAAGGCATTACCCATGGTGTAGCTGGGAGATTTTCACAGGTTAACTTAGCCAATCTAGCTTTAATCTACCAATTGAGACAATGTAATACTTTAACTTACAATTTCAATATTATTTTCAGACTATATATATTATCTTCTTTTTGAGAATGGTATAGCATTTTCATCTATCTATCAGTACAAAGGTTGTACTGAGAAAACAAATTACATTCCCAGATTGGCAAAATAAAAGATCCCCCAGATAAAAACTTACAGGGACTCTATGATTTCGAGTTTAGATTCACAATCATTTACAAGGTTGCTCTTACACCAAAATAAAAACATTAATATACAATTCAATTTTATTATCTGGATGGAATATCTTTGATCCTCAAACATCTGGAATTTCTTTCACTCCACATTGTCCACCAAATACACGCTGGAATCTTTCTCCCCCATTTCTTCTGATCTACACCCCCAGCTACACTACACCAGCATCTTAGGAGATCAATAGTTAGCTTTGGCATAACCCAACTCATTCCAACCATACTTAGGAACATTTTCCACAATTGAGAGGTACCAACACAATGTAAGAACCTGTGGGAATTATCCTCAACCTCCCTTTCACATAGGTAGCATCTGGAACTCAGATAACCCCCTCTTTATATATATTATATCCACTTATAAAACATTTCCACCAGTGTAAATAGGTGCATTATTAGGTCTTCTTTGACTTTGTCAAAACAACAACTACGCCTCAGTCCCGAACAAGTTGTCGGCTATATGAATTCTGTCAAAAGCTTAAACTTTTTTACCTGTAGAGGTTCTACAGAGATCATCCACTAATCCGCATTTATTATATGTGTCACTCTCTTTTGGGGTAATTCCACTTTTCATTTCTGTGCTTTTGTGCTTAATTGCAGAGGCCTAAGGGATCATGGGTAGTGAAAGAAAAGGCACTATTTCATGGAAATAAAAGAGGAAGTACCAAGATATGATTGGGAGAGAAACCAATAAATTGAAGGAAGAGAAAAAGGAAAAAGTAAACAGATGCGGGATACCTCAAACATCTTGTCATTCATCTCCCTGTGATAGTATATGGAGATCATTTTCTGAAAGAAAATACGAGGCATGCTTTCCAGATTGTCAGAGAATAGTTTCAGCCAAAGCTCTTCAGCTTCCTCAAGTCTTCCATCCTCGCCCAAGGCATTTAGCAACGTGAAATAGCTCCCCATTGTTCTCCCTTGACCCTTACTTAGCATCCACTTTGTCACCTATAATTACATATGCTTGATTGATACAATTTATTCTAGGACCTGACAAGCCTGTCAAAGAATGAAAAACTAGAGCACCAAATAAAAGAAGATACCTGAATTATCCTTTTCCACTCCTTTTCATTCTCAAGGATCTTTAATGCTTTCTTCACTGTAATCAAAGGGAACTCCAGTTCCCATGCAATGAAAGAATCAAGAGCTCCATAGACTTCTTCCTTGACATTCGATAGTCCCTTTATCTACGAAAAAGAAATCCAAGACCAAACTAAATTCTCTTGAACCAGACTAAATATTATATTATTCTGGAGAGGTGCCTGGCATGCTTCACGGAAGAGACTGAGGCAAATCTCATGCTAATGCAGAGAATGTTGAGACCTTTGCTTTCAAATCATAGAGAAAAACTAGAAAAGAGAAAAGCTTACACACTCAACAAGCTTCAGTGACTTGGAAATGGTCCCAATTTTCCTTTTAGTTTTCCACACTCGAGGATACCTTGGTCGTGGACCTTTAGCTTCGCACACCTGAGGAACATCAAAATTATGACTAAAGGTGACTTCAACTGCAAGAAGAGAGGAAAATAGAAAAGAGCTGTATGCAGCTAAAGGAGAAAAAGGAAGACAAGGCAAACAATACTGAATCACCGAAATCCAAATTGAGCATATTTCAATTAGACATCCATGTAGGCGACCAACGATTCCTCCTAAAGGGAAATTGAAGTTCTTTACAGTTGCCATAAAGTTCCTCTGATCTTGCACAACTTTTTTTCTTTTACTTAATAGCTTCTCTGAACAATGAAGGTACTAATTAAATCAAAGGTATAACAAAAATCTTTAAAAAACTACATGAACAGATACCCTTTCTCTAATTACTTTCAAACAAAATGAAATTAACGCTGCAGTTTAGTAGCCTAGCATAGAGCTAATAACATAGCAGTGGGGAACGACGAATTTGCTAGTCTTTACAAAAGCTGCAGAATCTTACCACAATGTTACGATTATAGTTCTTCTTGGGGAGTTCAATTGATTCCAGTCGTCTAGTAGTAAAAACTACAGGAGAATACCTCAAACAAAGCATTTTTAGCGGGGAAGATAAAGCATTAGTTGAAACTCCTGCACCATACAAGATAAAATATTACTCAATTGAGTAAAAACGAATTTAAACCTTATCCATACACTCCACACCAAAAAGAATAGTCCTTTTATAGTCAATAACTGCGACATGGGTGAGAACAGAATTAGAAAGAGAGAAAGATTTACCAGACAATGTTCACAACTAATTGAGAGTCGAAAGTGAGAGACTGCGTTATAGTAGCTTCCCTTTTCTGGCATAGAAAATTGAGATATTTTCTCAGCTGGAGGGTTTATAGCTCCTAAACCAAAATATCAAATGACCTCCAAGGGTACTATTGTAATTTCATAAGGTTAGTTTGGAGGGTGGACTCAGTTGTGGGGACGGTATGGAGGCAAGCATGGAATCTTTTATCGCATATTGTAATGAGCAAAGAAGAAGCCACAAAGCGAAGAGCTTTCAAAAGGATAATAAGAGAACCACACGACCCAATCACAAAGAGAGATGGACGAAAAAGATCATTGAAACCCAGCACTTTTTGCTTCTATTTCATTGATCTCTCTCCCTAATTCAATTCCTCAGTTGTTGAAATTCCGAAAATGCTGATGGTAGAACCCGCCGTCGCCGCCGTCCGTTTCTCGGCCAGTAACTTCAACTCCACCCACCCCCGGTTTTCTCACTCCGCCAGCTTCTCAATCCCTCGGTACTACTACTACTTTTCCTATTACTGCTAATTACAGCTAATTATCTTCTAATAACAGTAAAAGCACAGCTAAAATGAGAAGTTTGCTTGTAGGAATAAATTTAGGAGATTAACGACGGAGCATGGCGGTGGAAGAATAAGAACGGGTAAGGGAAAATGTGGAATTAAAGCAAGTACGAAAGATCAGTCAAGTGCGGGTACTGGACCGGTGAAACAGAATGCGAAGCCGTCCAGGTATCATCCGTTTGAAGACATTTCGGATTCAGAAACTGGGGAGAATGAGGAAGCTCAACTTACGCCTGCTGAAACTTCTAAAACAATCATTGAGGCAATGATCGTACTCTTTCCTTTTATTTTGCGGAAAAATTGATGGGTTCATCTTTGCTTCGAGTTACTTATAAAAAGAATATCTTAGTTCTGAATGGTATATTGGAAGAATTTAGTGCTTTTAATGCTAATGTAAAGAGATTCTTAGTGATTAGCTGTTGGAAAGTTATAAAGAAAGAAATAACAGAAAGTTTGGAATCACCTAAGACTTTGTTTCCTCGCTGAACTGTAGCTTCTCAATGCCCTTGGATATCAACTTTTAAATTTAAACAACTTTAACGGTAGTTGAATTTAGTGCTGATTTTGCATAATGCTATAATGCTTTTACAAACTCTCGGTGGCTCGGTGTCAGGACATTACTCCCAGGCTCTCAATATCTTATTGCTTTCCCTTCATTCCTGTCACGAACAAATATGATATTTCTTTTACCACTTGATCTTTAGTTACACAGCAAAACAACAATCATGATTTCAGGTTTAGTAAATAATGGAGTGCATGAGAGCTTTTTCTGGCCAGATGTGTGTTGCATAATTGCTGAACTCGGAAAGCTACTTATCATTGTAGCTAGTTGTGGTAAAGCTAATATTGCTTTTACCACTTGATCTATAGGTAAACAGCAAAGCAACACTCATGTTTTCAGGTGTGGTCAACAATGAAGTGCATGAGAACATTTTCTGGCCAGACTTGCCTTACATAACTGATGAACTTGGAAGTAAGCTGTTCAATTCTTGTCATTTAGCATGTTTTCCTGCTGCCAGTACTTTTTGGTCATGGTTAGTGGCATATTCTCACTCCTTTATGAAGGTTTATGTGCTTTGCCTTTCTGTCAGACATCTACTTTCAAGTAAAGAATGATGAAGACATCCTGCAAACTCTGACAGCTGAAGAAAATGTCGTGGTATGGACATTGAAGCTAAAAAGTTCTGTTATTCCTGTTTACATAATGGTTAATTGCTACATTTTCCTTTTCACGTTTTTGGTGATTGTTGACTCAGACAGAGCATACTGCCGTCTCCAAGTATTTCCAAATGATTTTGCTATGCTTGATATATATTTTTTGATTAGTCAACTATCGTCCAGTGTGATACTTACCTTTTTGCAAAATCATGTCATCAATGTATAATGATGCAAGTTGTGTTATGCTCGTTTATGTATCACACTGGATAAGTTTGTTTGAGTAAAGCAACTTCTTGATAGCTGTTTCTATAATTATTTTCCGTGGAAAGACTGTCCTATCACATAATTACTCGCCTGTGAACTTTGGAGATAAACTGGACTTTGCCTTTACACATTCTTGTCTGTTCCAACTATCTTGGAGCTCTTTTAACCTTCCAGAAAAGGAAAAAGGAAAGGCTTTTGAATAGTGAGAGGCAGCTAGTGCATGCATAATATTAATAACTACGATGAAGCTCGCACAAGTCATCTTTTTTGTTATCTTCCTAGGTAGTTTCTAACAAAAAGTTGATAAGAAATGAGTTCTGAATGCTTGCTTAAATTTCAAATACGATGCAGCAAGTAATTATTGGCCTAGATACCGCTGAAATGCTAAGTGAGCTAGAGTCATTTGGTCAATCTGAAGTTGATTATGGCATAGATGAATTTGACGACGAGGACAGTGATATTGATGACGAAGATGACCTCGATGAAGATGACGACGATGATGGTGATGAAGATGAAAGTGACTATGACAAGGTATTTGCTTATTTGATCTGTTTTACTTTTTAGAATGTGAGTAACTGCACTTTCCATTTATAAACATCAGTTAAAATGCTTGTTCACAGGATTGGGTTGCCATTCTTGATGATGAAGATCAGGATGGGGATTCTGACGGGTCATTGGGAGACTGGGCTAAATTAGAAACCATGCGCTCTTCTCATCCAATGTATTTTGCCAAAAAGATTGCCGAGGTGATTTTCCACGTCATTGGTTTCATGGCATGAAAAGTCAAAGTTAAATCTAAGAGAGGCATCAAGTCGGCTTCCTATTAAGTGAAATTAGCACATTATTACATTCAATTTTCGGCATACGCACATGCTGTGCTGGCATTATATCTTTTGAATCTGCTATTTAATTGGTAATTTAACCCATTTCTTTTGTGGTCTACTTTGGTGCTCAGGTTGTGACAGATGATCCTATAGATTTTATGGACCAGCCTCCTGCAGGTCTTGCTATACAAGGCGTTCTAAGGCCGTCCTTCCTTGAAGAGCACACTACTATTCAAAAGCAGATATCCGAACATAGGCTGAGTGACGCTGACTTAAACCAGATGGAAAAAGATGAAGACCATAAAGAAAAGGGCGGTATTCATATAAATGGCCACAAACATGAGAGTGGATCATCACAAGATAGTCCAAGCTGGGCAGAATTGGAGAAGGATGAGAACCTAGGAAATGGAACTTCATTTTACAAGCTAGAGATGATCAAAATTCAGTTAATTTCTTCCAATGGGAATCAGGTAATGTGCGTAGGTTTTATGAGGTTCAACCTTGAATGTTGTTAACATTCCATTCTTCACTCTGCATGTATCTCAGTTTATATAGTGCAAGTTGTGTATCCACAGTAATTATTTTGGTCATCTCGAAACTCATTGTAGACAAGATCCATGGGATATTATTTTATTATTTTTAATTCTGAATCAATTGTTTTAAAAGAAATTTGATCAGTTCTATATCTGCATTCTTTGACCATTTTGTGCTTGTGGTATTCCTGTTAACATATTTATCATTATTCAGGGATTACCAAGTTTATGTTGTCTATTTTGGTGCTCACAGATCTTTGTTGAGTTAGATGATTTTAGGAGAGCTAGGCCTGATGCAATAGCACATTCAACTGCCAAAATAATATCTCGGCTTAAAGCTGCTGGAGAGAAGACTACACAGGCTCTTAGATCTCTCTGTTGGAGATGCAAGGGAATTCAGGTGGAGGTATGGCCCTTCAGCCTTTAATAAGAGATTATAGGATTGCCCTGAGATCAATCTTGTTTTTCAGTCCTCAGAATTCATTACTATACAACCCACTAACCCAGGGATTGGTTTACCTGTTTCGTCCTAGGTAAAATAATATAACAAACCATGCAACTCAGCCTCCCTTTCTCCTGCACTGGAGAAATTTTTGATAAGATAAGATAAAAACAGAAGCCTGAACATGTTACTGGAAGATAAAATGTCCTCAATAATCCTTTTCTCCTGATAACAAAGCCTAATATTGTAGCCAGCATTTTGAATTGAAACAGACGAATTTCAGTTCTGTTATGTATTCACATTTTGGAAATACGAGTGCTCAGCACTTGGCTGAGATTATAATGGAAAGGTATCTTATACATAGAACCTAGTTCCTCCATTTATTATGACGCTCACTGGGGAATTCATCTCGAGTTTCTTGTTGTGATTTATGTCAGGAGGTGTCTCTGATTGGTGTGGACAGCCTTGGTTTTGACTTGAGAGTTTGCTCTGGGACACAAGTCCAAACACTGCGGTTTTCATTTAGGAAGCGGGTAAGACATTTTGGTACTTTTGCTTCTTAAGATTTTCAGGACCCCATCATTAATTTCTAGTCTTGTTGCATGTCAACTATTTTGTAAATGAATTCCTTCTTGGTGGATCAAAGTTTTTGACACAAACCTACAAACAGGCTCTGCCTAGTGGGTACAGAAGTTAGACGCCACCTTTAAAGTGTGTGACCATCTCATATAAAAGTTTAGGTTGTTAGAGAGGCACACTTTTCTTTCTCAATTATGTCTTAACGGAGTACCCTCACGAGCATGCCTGATACTTCATTATTGGCCAAACACGTACGATTTTCTTTTCGGCAGAGGATGGCGGTGAAAAACATGGTCAATGAGAATTGGCAATAGCCGATCTCAACTTGTTTTCTACTGAAGCGTAGTAATTGTTGTTGACAAGTGGTGGTGAGGCTTGGATGTAAGACATGCATTGCTGTGATACGAATGTGAAGTATGCCACCACCTTATTTTAAAACTTTAAACTATTAGAGAGAGCACACCTTTTGTTTACTTAACTATTTCTTCCACAGCTAAACTCTCATGGTTTTAGCTTTTAGGGAATCATATGTTCTACTACCATAGGTAGTCCTTTTTCGTTTTCATTTCTTTCAGCAAGAGAAAAGTTAGAAACCTTGAAGACAAACTGTATTCTTCAGTGGCAGCATATCTCCTTTATTCAATGTCGGAGAAAAGGTAATAGAATGTTGTTTTTGCAGGCCTCGTCAGAGTATAGTGCTGAAAGACAACTCAATGATCTACTGTTTCCCCGGATCCACCACAAGTCGCGCCAAAAGAAAGAAAGTCACCAAGCTGAATCATGAAAAGCTAAGAGACAAAGGTCTAGTTATTCTCTAGACTAGTTCTTGTTGTGCTTCTGACTCAGAATTGTATATAGCATGTAGTCATTGTTTGATCCACCCCATCATACTTATTTCCGTTGAGAATCATAATTACTCAGTGATTACTTTAATTTTAATATGAACTCGACTTTGTACAGCTTAATTCCCCTGTTGAAGGAATTTTGGTAATAGTTATTCCTTTTTCATTTTTGTGTTGTGCGAGACTTCGGAACATTTTGCTTATGTTCAGCCGAACAAAAGGTCATCGGTTGTATACTTAAATATTCATAAGAACAAAAGGTGCGATTTGTTGTACTGGTACATTTGTTTCGCTTACAAGCACAGGAATAATTTTAACTTAAAATTACATGCAGACACCAATGGAATATTGAAAAACAAAAAGCTGTCAAGAGACACATCTTTGAGGTCCCTCTAATTTTGTTTTTGTAAAAATTAGTCTTTAGTGTAATTTACTATATGCACGTTGTGAAATGCCACTCTTCAAGCAATGGTTAATTACTTTTTAATATCTATACATTATATCCTTAAATTTGGTACGCCTATATTTTTTTCTTGCAGAACTGCTTCTAAGAATCTAACTTTAATATGCATGGACCTTCAAATTTTCAGAGATTTGGTAAACAGTATGTTTATTATTTTGTGAAATAGTTAAATAAATTTTTTGTCTAATTTGTCTATTCCATTTTCCACAGTTAATTTGGTTTACAAATACTAGCATTGTAAAAGGTGAGGCATTTCACCTAGTACAGAGTGAGGCATAAGCCACGAGACATAGGGATAAGTCCCGTGGATAATTAACTTTTTTTAAATAAATTAATAAAATTATATAGGAGTGTTATAAAAAGTATGAGAGATTTATAAGTCTGCAAAAAATTCAAGAATTTCAAAAGGCAGGAAAAAGTAGTAAAATATCTAAATATGTTCATTCACATGTCCTCGAACAGTAATAAGTCCTTGAATTTTTTATTTTGTCCCTAAAATTAATGATGATATTTTGTACTTCAATACCACATAAGAGGAGGGTGATTTGTGTGGTGTTCAATTTTTTGCGTGCAAAGGTTATAGAAGGATCTGGTTCTTCTATGTGTTCCTTATACTACAGTAGTTGAATAATAAATGCAGAAAGTAAAGAACACACGTATTTTTACGTGAACAACACCCGGCTCAAACGGTGAAAAAACTATGACCTACTACCCAGGTTGATTTTTCACTAAATCACTGAGCCGAAACAGCACTACAAAACTCTTGTAAACCTAAGGATTACCTCTAACCTTTTGTGGTAACCAGCCTCAGACTGTTGTGACAATTTCAAGTTAACTCCCATTTGAATAATACACTAGAGTACCTAGTACAAATGCTTCTATAGAAAGCTGAAAGGTACAACTCAAAAGCCCTACTACAATGAAACTAGAATAAAAGACAGACACTTAGAACTGATTCTTCTATCTGGTTCATGTCGCTTCAGGTTCGCACACTTAAATCACACAGGAATTGCTTACAAAATGCCTTGCTAGTTTGCTCTCAATTCGTGCTTCCACTTATGTATTTGTGTGTCCCTATAAAATGAGAACATCCTTAAATATATAGAGTTAGTAGAATAGGAAATAACTAGAGTTCTAATGATATACTCTTCCTTGGTGGAAGAGTTCTAGTTATCTTCAAATTCTAACGCCTCCATTATCTAGGATAGAGTTCTCTTCGAGTAAGGAGTCCTGCTCTTTATCAAATATACAACCTTTTCGTTCAGGAGATATCCAATATAACTATTTATGCTTATCTCCTTCACGTGCATGCCTTGTGCTCGAATCTGCCCGTGTCTGTATATACTATATATGGACCTGGTTCATGCGTGTGTTTCTTTGTCAATCATCAAAACATCAACTCAGCTCAACATCAACACAATATTAGAATACATTCTATTTAAATACATAAATCATCAAGGACCAGGTTCATTAGGTTATTAACATTATAGTCCAAAGTAAAAAGTACAACCTATCTTCTCTTTTTTGGTATCGAAAAGTTGCATAATTATTTTAGATAACCAGATTTTATTAGATCTTACTCATGGCCATTTAGGCAACTTCAAATGCTATCATGGAGTCAAGTATCACTTACCAATCTAAGGATATTAGCCATCTAAGAAACATCAACAAAACAACTAGAGAAAAAGCAGTTGATTAGCATTGATTAGATTCATCCACAAAGCATAAAAGAAAATAGCAGTACTGTACCATGAGCAAAAAGAGTTTTAAAAAAATTCCATTTGGGTCACTATTTTTCTAACTAGGCTAGGAAAGATTTAATGCTGGGAAGGACCAGGTTCTTGGTTTCTGGCCTGAAGCAGTTTCAACATGTCATGAAGAATGCCTTCATTCTTCTCCTTTTCCTTTGCAAGCTCAGTCCTGAGAGCATTCCTCTTAGTTTCTACTTCAACCAGTCTCTTCTTCAACCTCTCAATCTCAGCATCCTTAGCCCCACTTTCCTGCACCAAGGCTCTCACTTTGCTGTTCATAGGAACCTTCTTGGATGAACCAAATTCTTTGGGAGCAGTATGGACTTCATAGTCACATGCAGTCAAGGTGTTGGCCTCAAAGTGATCTTTGCTTGTGCTAACATCCTACCTTGCAGTGAGCAAGCACAACAGTGAGAATCAATCCATATGGTATGGCGTGAGTTTTGGTACCAGTTAGAACCCTATCAAGGAGTTGGATGATAAACACCAACCAATTGATCTGCCTCCCACTATCCGACACTCCATAAGGATCGGGTCTGTGAAGGTGGCAATGTGCCTTCTTTCCTGCCTTTGCAACACAACCTTGTTGATGAATTCAAAAAGAAACTTGTGGGTAGGCTTCATATCACTTTTGTACACAGCCTTGGGCTATAACTCTGACTCATTGTCAGCAAATTTCCTTGTAATGGCAAGGGAGGTAGGTAGATTTTCTAGGCTTGGCCATTTCAGCTCTTTGTAATCATTGTACCTTTCAGCATGTACCCGTAGAATCTCTCACAATTCCTTGTCGTCAAAGCTCACAGTTATCCCTTTCATCACACTATAACCATGCCATTCTTGATTTTACAATTTGCCATGAGCTTCACAATCTCAGTTCTGGCAAGTCTTCTTTCCATCTGAAGGACTATGTCCTTCCAACCCTGAAGTTCTAGCTTCTCTAACAGCACCACCATTCTTTCCTCCTCCAAGTCCCTGATGAGTCTATCTTTCAAGACTATTTTCTTGCCAAACTTCACCATCTTGTCCTATTCTTCATCACTTTCCTCTTCTTTTTCACTTTGTTCTTCCTCCACTACTTGCACTTTCCTAGATTTTCTGGCAGACCTGGTTCTTTTTGCCAAGGTAGAAGGCTCTACATCAATAGTGTTTGAAGGAGACTTCTTTTTTGAAGTCTTTATTTTGTTTGCCTTTGGAGTCATAACCTCTACCTCCTCTCCCTTGTCTTCATCATGAAGAACCAGGTCCATACCTCATTTTTCAATTACCTCAACAGGCTCACTCACTTTCTTCTTTCCCTTTGCAACAACTTTTCTTTTGCTCTCTTCTAAGGTTCTTTCAAGTTCAGCCTCACTCTGCTTCTTCTGACTTCTTGTAGCTCTTCCTCTTGTAGGAGGAGTCTCTACAGGGATAGAAGAGGTAGGTTTTCTTTTCTTGTTTGCCCTAGCAATTCCAGGGATTTTAACTCTTAAACATTTCTTCTTTTTCGGATTGTAGCTGTCATACACTCGTTTCAGTAAGTCTTCGAGGGGTTCCTGCATAGATGGAATAGGTTCTTGGAACCTCTTCCTCAACCTAACCATCCCCTCAGTTGCACTTGCATCACAAAACCCACTTCCCCTTCTTCTCTCCAACTTTCTTCCTCCTTAACAACTTCCTCACTCCACAACACCATAGCCACTGTCTTCCCAGTCAACCCAACAGGAGTAGGTGAACATTCAACCACTCCTTATTTTCCCTTTCCCCTCACATCACCTTGATCATCATCACTATCTTTTAATTTTGTCTTTTTATTTTTACCACCAATTATTTTAAACTCAATGATCTCTACCCCACAATAGTACCAACCAACACAAATCTGTTCTCCAAATTTTCAGCAACTCCAGAAATTATATTAGATGTAATATTAGGACCAAATGTTACATGCTATATTTCAGATGAAACAATTTCTTCCCCCTTAGTTGCAGACTTAAAGGATTCTTCAGATTTTTAGGATTCTTCTACCTGGCTTGCTTTCAATTTTTCATTTATTTTCTTGATTTATTCACTGCTAACGATTGTCTTGCGAGCCAGCCTCTCAATCCTTCCTTTCTTAGATCTAGGTGTGGTTAAGGGTGTGATCGAAGGTGTAGGTGTAGCTTTCTTGGGTGTTGAAAATGGGTTTTGAGATAGGTTTTCCATTGATGTTTGCAGATGGGATCTGTGTGTAGAAGAGATCAAAGAAGATAGAGAGAATTATGGCTGCTAGAAAATTAGAATTGAGGAAATAGGTAAGGCCAAATAAATTTAAGCAAGGAGAGTTTAAGTGGGTAACGACAACTTTTAGAAGCTCAGAAGTCTAATCAATTTGGGAAAGTCAGTTTGAAAAGACATTAGTGTCTTCCCTAAAATCTAGGCAATTATGGCGCGTGGGACTCTCTTTAGGTGAAATTGGTTCATTTGTAATGGATAAACTTGAGGGGGTTGGAATTAAATGGGACTCTTTTTTTTTATCATTGATCCAAATACAATTATTTCAAAGTTTGCAGAGTAGAGAGTACATACTATGTAATGTTGATGAACCAGGTTCTTCACTGAGAGTTCTCTTGTGTAAGTCTGAATTTATTTTTTAAGAAAATAAAGATAATATCATAGAGATTAATGAGACATTTTAGCACATGGACAAGATTATACTAGTGAAATTATGAGACTAAGCAAAATCTAATCTAATTATGTACAAAATTCACAAATTATCTAACCAATTATTAAGTTAGAACTGGTTCCTTTTAGGTGATCTTAATCATCCCTAATTCTAACCTATTCTTTTCAAAGTGATCTCTACTTAGAGCTTTTGTGAAAATATCAGCTATTTGCTTGTCAGTAGCACAAAATTCTACAATGATCAAACCTTTTTCATAGTTGTCCCTTAAAAAGTGATACCTAACATCTATGTCCTTAGTTCTTTTGTGATAAACTGAGTTCTTGATCATACTAATTGCACTGGTGTTGTCACAAAAGATGTGGATAAAACCGACATCAATTTCAAATTCTATTAATTTTTGTTTGATCCATAATAATTGTGCACAACAAGAGGCAGCATCCACATACTTAGCTTCAGCAGTAGACAGGGCCACCGAATTTTACTTTTTGGTGGCCCAAGACACAAGATATGAGTCAAGAAAGTGTGTCATACCTGAGGTGCTCTTTTCATCCATAAGAAAACCCACATAATCAGCATCAGCATATCTCACTAAGTTAAAATTACTACCTTTTGGATACCATAGACAGAGGTCAATGGTTCCTTTTAGGTATCTCAAGATCCTCTTCATAACAGTAAAGTGAGACTTCTTTGGATTTTCCTGAAATCTAGCACAAAGGCCTACAATGAAAACAATGTCAGGTCTACTAGTAGTGAGATACAATAAAGAGCCAATCATTACCCTATACATCTTCTCATCAACAGATGAACCAGGTTCATCTATATCCAATTTTGTGGTTGTTTCTTTAGGAGTGTCAATTTCTTTGAAATCTTCCATTTTAAACCTTTTAAGCAACTCTTTTACATACTTTTGCTGATGGATCATAGTTCCATTTGAATTTTGTTTAATTTGTAAGTTTAAGAAGAAATTAAGCTCACCCATCATACTCATTTCAAATTCACTCCTCATTAGTTGAACAAGTTCTTTACTTAACTTATCTGTAGTTGCTCCAAAGATTATATCATCAACATATATCTGAACTACCAAGAGATCTTTACCTTTTTCTTTCAAGAATAAAATATTATCAATTTTACCTTTATTGTAGCCATGCTCGAGCAATAATTTTGACAATCTTTCATACCATGCTTTTGGATCCTGCTTGAGCCCATAAAGTGCCTTGTCAAACTTGTATACATGATCAGGATATTCCTTGCTTTCAAAGCCAGGAGGTTGCTTGACAAACTCTTCTTCCTTTAGGTAACCATTGAGGAATGCACTCTTGACATCCATTTGATGGAGAGTGAATTCCATGTAAGCAATAAAGGCTATAAGGAGTCTAATTGCTTCCAATCTTGCAATTGGAGCAAAAGAATCATCATAGTCTATGCCCTCTTCTTGACTATATCCTTGAACCACCAATCTTGCCTTGTTCCTTGTAACTGTTTCATCTTCATCAAGTTTGTTTCTGAAGACCCATTTTGTGTCAATTACTGATATGTCCTTGGGTCTTGATACCAGGTGCCAAACTTGAGTTCTCTCAAATTGGTTGAGTTCATATTGCATTGCATTCATCCAGTCTGCATTCTGCAAAGCCTCAGTAATATTTTTAGGTTTAATGAGAAATAAAAAAGTATCAAAAGCACAAAGATTCTTCAAAGAAGATCTAGTTTCGATTCCATAGGTTGGATCAGTGATTATGTTCCCAATGAGATGAGAATTTTGATACTTGTAAAGTTTCACAACCAGTTGGTTTCCCTTAGATGTTCCTTCAATGTTTTATTGCTGAGGAACAGGTTCATGGACAGGTTCCCTCGAGGTTTGAGGATCAGTTCCTCTTTGTTCAGTTCCCTGTCAGGTTGCCCTAGGTGGAAGGACCTATTCCATTATCTGTTCCTTCCTCTAGTGCAAATTCAGTATGGGATGTGGTTTCATTTGAGTTTCTTACCTGCCCAATTGCTTCATCATCATGTTCCTGCCTCTTAGAAAGAATGTTAATTTGATCAAAAATCACATGTACATTTTCTTCTATACACATAGTTCTTTTGTTATAAATCTTATAAGTTTTACTCTGTTAAGAATATTCCAAGACAACTGTCGCATTACTTCTGGGATCAAACTTACCTAGGGAGTCTTTTCCATTATTGTACACAAAGAACATGCATCCAAATGCCCTAAGATGGGATACATTTGGTTTTCTCCTTTAAGTAACTCATAGGGAGTCTTCTCAACAAGAGGTCTAGTCATGCACCTATTTAGGATGTAGCATGCAATGTTCACACCTTATGCCCAGAAACTATGGGCCAATTTACTAGCAAAAAGCATAGTCCTAGCCATTTCTTCTAATATCCTTTTTTTAACTACTCCATTTTGTTATGGAGTACTAAGAGCAGAAAAGTTATGATTCAGTGCCATGATCAGACCTAATTGATGCAATTTGATTACCTAGTTATTTCTGAATTTTTCTATCGAATGAAGTGAAACATGTCAAATTCTTCATATTTAGATGTTAAGAACAATGTTCAAGTATACCTAGATTAATCATCAACAAGCACCATAACATATCTCTTTGCACCTCTGCTCAATATACTCATTTGTCCACAAAGATCCATATGGACCAGTTCTATCGTCCTGGTAGTACTTGCCATGTTCTTGCTTTTGAAAGAGGATCTTATCTGCTTCCCCCTTGCACAAGCCTCACAAACTTTATCTTCCTTGAACTTAATGATAGGCAGGCCTATCATCAAGTTCTTGGAGACTAATTTGTTGAGTTGGCTTAGACTAGCATGTCAAGTCTCTTGTTCCAAAGAAGGGGATCATTATCCAATACACTTAAGCAAGTGAGTTCATTATCTAACAGTGTGGACAAATCCACCACATATATGTTATTCACTCTTTTTTTCCTACAAAACTATCTTGTCGGTGATTAATCACAAAGCATTTTGTAGAGGTGAAGGCAACCATGTTACCTCTATCACACAATGTGATACACTTATTAGATTATACTTCAGTCCATCTATCAAGTAGACATTCTAAATAGAGTAAAAATTTAGTCCTACCTACCTTTCCAATCCAAATATTCTCACATTTCTTTTCATTTCTAAAAGAGATATTACCTCCTTTAAGGTCCTCAAATGAAAGGAATTGGTTCTTGCTTTCTGTCATATGCTTAGAACAGTCGCTATCCATGTACCATATTTGGATGCTTCCCTTTACTTGGACCTGCAAAAGCAATCGGGGGCTAGTCTTAGGAACCCAAACTAGTTTGGGTCCCTTTCTATAGACAAAATGATAAATCAAATTCTTTTTAGCCAGCTTGGCAACCTATTTTTTCCTAGAACAAAATTTTTGTTCTTTTGACTTGCCTTCTCTTTTGCAGTGCATTCACTCTTATAGTGACCATTGTGACCACAATGTGTGCAAATCTTATTCTCAGGGAGTGTGGGTACTTGCTTTTGGGATTCCACTTAGGTGCAGGGTTCCCATAGCCAAGTCCTCTTCTGTTGGTACTATGATGTTCTTGTAGCCATGAAAGTGCATCAGAGGACCTGTTCCATTTACAAGTTCTGTCTAGCTCATGCTTGACCTTGTCCAGATCTTCCTTTAAGACTTTTACCAGTTCATCCCTCTTATACAACTCTATCTTTTATTTTTCCTACATTTTCTTCTAAAGTGAGTTGTGTGTGATCAACTATCTTTTTGCCTGTTCCTAATTTCAATTTTAGATTTTTATATCTAAGTTCTAGGACAGTTGTATCAAGTGCATGAACCTAGTTCTTCAACACAGTTTTTTCACTTTCAATTTCACAAGCCCTAAGTTCCAGATTTTTGCACTTAGCTTTCAAATCACACATTCTTTTAACAGCTGTTCCGTTTCATTATTCACATCCTTACATTCATCTATTAGCTCTAGTAATAACTCAAATAATCTTTCTTTAGACAAAAATTTGATCTTGTCTTTGAGATGAAGGACACTTACCTCAGCTTCTTCATCAGATTCTCCAATGGCCATAAGTGCTCGTTCATCATCATCAGCATCTGAGCTTTCTCCTCAAGCAACGATTATAGCCTTGGTTGATCCTTTGTGGTTGATTTTCTTGGGTTGAACTTGTTCCGTCTTCCTGTTACTTCGTTCAGCTCTTTCCTTCTTCCATTCAATTTCCCACAAAGTATAGTTTTTTATCATGTGATTGTAGATATGTAATTCTTGACCCTCCCCAAGATTTTACATATTTTAGCATTTAAATGTTTAGTTTAGGCCTAATATCACTATTCAATTAGGAGGTATTTGTTCAGTCGCACGCCGAGGTTGATTTTGATGTCGTTCGCAGTTCTGGTCCAGGTTTCTAGTCTGTAGCTCACTTGAGGATTTGTTGTATGACTTGAAAAATAAGCTTAAGTGGGCGAAGTTGCTCTTGACAAGTATGTCACTGATTTCAAATTGATTTTCTTGTTTGCTTGTTTCATTTCTACGTATGCGTCTCTCTTTAATTAAATGCTATTGTTATTCTTGTTTCGTCAATCTATTTGGACGAATGTTTGAGCATATTACCTTATCAACTTTTACATCTTAATTCTTGATTATCATTGAAATTTCGCTATTGTTAGGAAAGATTTGGATTTTTCCTCACAAATGCTAATAAGTCATAACAGCACATATCTGCACTCTGTTCTTGAATGAATATTAAATTGTTAGATTAATTAAGTTGTCGAGTTAGTGGTTAGTGTCAGAATCTTTAATGAGGTGATGGAATTTGTGACAATGAACATCCGTAGAAATGTTTTTTTTAGGCACACATTTAATCAATCATCGTGATTGTGTACACGTTCGTGTGACATTATTATGATTCTTTTAAAAATAAATCGAGGCATGCGTTCGCGCAACTTCGGCCAAACATTCTTAATATAATAAAGCGTGATTAATTGTAAACACGTACGCGTGACATGATTCTTGATGCGCCAAACGAAATGAGTACACGTACGTGTGACTCGTTTTTGAGATAACTCCTTAATTACGAATAATCAAGCAATTAAAAGCGGTTAAAGGGGTAAATATACATAGGTTTAAAAATAAGTAATTAAAACTATTAATTAAGGGTATGATTAAAGCGACCGTGCTAAACTCATGGAACCCGTGAATGCCTAACACCTTCTCCCGGGTTAACAAAATTCCTTACCCGGTCTTCTATGTTCGCATATCATAAATAGAGCCAATTTCCTTGATTTGGGATTTAAAATAAACCGGTGACTTGGAACACCATAAATTATCCTAAGTGACGACTCTGAATTTAAAATGAATAATCTCATTTCAATTTTGTCACTTTAATTGGAAAAATTCCCTTATATCCCCTTTCGGGTAAAAAAAGAAGGTGTGACAGCTCTGGCGACTCTGCTGGGGATAGAACCCAGAACTTCTGGTTCAGGGTTCAGAATTCGAGCTTGTTAATATGATCTATGCTTGGCTTTATTGTTTGTTGATATTACTATATTTGTGGACCTAATGTGCTAATTGCCGCTTATTTTACTGCTTTGATATTATTTGAATTGTGTTAAACTATCTTCTTACACCTTCCTTCTGAGTCTTCTAAAAATATGGTGCACACGTATGTATGACCCACTTTTTTGTTATAAGTCATACCAAATAGAATGAGGCTTGGGTCAGCAACAAGGCCGAGTAGGCTTTCGTGCTCCTGGTACGTTGCCCCCACCTCGGCTCGAGTTGTCCGCTTGGGTAAGCCAGGTCTAGAACACAACCCCAGGTTTAAACCTAGAATAACATAGCCTCATGCTGGATCCCTAGTAGGAACGTTTGTTTTCATCATGTGCATTTGACGTTGGGGACTCAACACAGGGGTTGAGTCCGTCTAGGACAGGTGTACCCAAAAATAAAAGACCATCCTGATGCATCTTATGTGCTATATGTTCCATTCTTCGAGGGTAAAAGGGGTCATTTGAATGACCAACGATGGTTGAGGATAAATGAGAAAAAAAGGGGGTGAAGTGTAAAATAAGGCAAGTAGGGACCAGTTATGTTTTTCTTTCACATTTTTTTTAAGAAAAAGACAAAAAAAAATTAAAATCCCAAAAAAAATTGCATTTTTCCATCATTTTTCGAAAAAAAATCCAAAAAAGGAAAAGAAAATCCAAAAAGAGTTTACATGTTTCATCATTTTTCAAAAAAAAAAAAAAATATGTTTTCTCCAAATCAGTTACTTTTTTATTTATTCCTCGCCCGTATCCAATCTTCCCGAACTGCGCATACCTGATTCTCGTCTTTCGGGGCAGGATAAGTAGGCAGCCCACATAGGGACCAATTTTCTTCGTGAGTCTTAAGTTCTTGGCTTCAAGGGTCGTAGCCAAATCTTGCATCCCTAGCCACTTTTGGCCACATCGGCCGTTTTGCAAAATTAGGCTATTTTCGCAAAGTGACTTGTTTAATTGTGTCTGGAGAGTCTTCAATCCACAATTAGGTGTCTCTTTACTTAAAGTCCGTCCTTGTTGAATTTGCATGTCTAGCCGTTTTTGGCCACATAGGCCATTTTTGCAAAAGTGGTTCACTTAACACATGTCTTAGAGTCCTAAGTCCACAATAATGTGTCCTCTCTGTTTATGGTCCATTATGTTGAATTTGCAATGCTTAGCTGTTTTTTGGCCACATAGGCCATTTCTACAAAATGGATCATTTCGGCAAAGTGATTTTCCCATGTCTTTGTGGGAACCTTTGTCGAGTTTGCACTAATGAAAACATTTGGCCACATAGGTCATGTTGCAAAAATCGCCTCAATTATGCCTTGCATGTGTCCAGTAGGGAGTATTATTGTCTCACATAGTGTTCTAAATCTTTAACTCTATTTAGTTTTAGCTTTCTCATACATATGTGGATCTACTTACCGGAATTTGAGCATGACAGACACTCCAGGACCATCTGGTCAGGACCGTTGCATCCAGGAGTTGCTTAAGGAGATTTTTTATTTTTATTTTTTTTGAGTCTATTTTTTTGTCTTGTACTTTATAGTCATGTTCAGTAGCACTGATTCTTTTACTTGGTGTCAGAGTTTGTCGTAGTATAGTTGAGTTTGTCAAGTCTCTCGCTATCGTATTTACTATTTTATATTTGAAAACCAAAAAAAAAGTTATAAATGAAAACTCAAAAAGATTTTTGTTTTTAGTTTATTACATTTCCAGAACTACGCTTGGTTTGATTCATGAGGGACATGATACGTAGGCAACCTACATAGGGTTCGATCAAATCATCATTAATTAAAGAAAAGCAAAACAAAAGCAATAAAAAAAGAAAAAAAGAGAATAAAGTTGTGGGACGTGAGAAATGAGAGGAAAGAAAAGAGCGATAAGCAAAAGAAAAGAGGAGAAAGGAAATAAAAAACCAAGCGGTGCTAGAAAGGAAAATGAAGAAGGAAACGGGGCAAGAAGAGTGAAATTGGGATGATGCCATATGACCTTCATGCCCTCGAAGTCATTTTAGAACCGATAACTATGACTAGGTGCATTGCATATAAAGTGAGATTATCTTATCTTAAACGCCCTAATGCTAACATGATGACTTCATTTTGTTCCTCTTTGTTATCTTCATTATAGCAGAAGGGTGGTTGGTTTGTGGTTCTTAAAGTGGTAACTCTTCTCTACAACATAAAGTCGAACGACAATGGCATATGGCAACAGAATTGAGTTGGTTGATACTGGTGCCCAAAAGCAATTGGTTGAACAGGACAATGGGTTGGTTGAAGAGGTAAGGATGTTAAGACAACATATGACGGACATGTATCAGGCTTGAATGACTGGGAAGGCACCACCTCCGCCACCACCTAGCTTCCTAGATCCTACCCTTACCCAAACTCCGGTCATAGTGCCAGATGATCCCCCATACTCTCCAGATTCTCCCGCTTATCACATCTTTCCCAACCACCCTAGTAGCTCTATCACTCGTCCTCTAACTACCTTTCTCAAAAATTGCCCTCCTGTCATATCCACTATCCCCACGATCATAACTTCTCAACAATCTTCCCTTCATAGATCCAACAATGAACACCCACTCAAAACTCATGATACCCAATATTAACCCTCAGAGGTTGCCCATAAGGTCCCTGACTCACATAATCATAGCCCTCAGAATGAGCCTTATATTGAAAATGAAAAATTCACAGGAAAAGAAGGGTGAAATGAGATATCCAGGAAGCTGAAAGGTATAGAATAGTCCTTAAGGAGCATGCAAGGGATGGGAAATCAGATTAACATGTCTTACAATGACTTGTGTATGTTCCCTGATGTTCATCTGCCCATGGGGTTTAAAATATCAAAGTTTAACTTATATGATGAGCGTGGAGATCTAGTAGCCCATCTGAGGGGTTATTGCAGTGAAATGAGAAGCGTTGGCGGGAAAGATGATTGGTTGATGGCATATTTCAGTGAGAGTTTGAGTGGGGCAGCCTTGGAATGGTATACTCATCAAGATGTCAAGAAGTTTCATGCATGGGATGACATGGCTCAAGATTTTGTTTGACACTTTCAGTACAATCTAGACATTATCCCAGACCACTCCGCCCTGTCTAAGATGGAAAAGAAACCCGAGGAAAGTTTTAGGGAGTTTGAGCTCAGATGGAGGGAACAAACTGCTCGGGTCAGTCTCCCGATTGGTGAAGAAGAAATGGTTGAGCTTTTCCTACAAGCCCAGGGACCCACCTACTTCAGTCATTTGTTCGCGGCCTTGGGTAAACCTTTCAACGATGTGGTAAAAATGGGGGAGGTGGTAGAGGAAATAATCAAGCCAGGCAAAATCATGACTTATTTTGCATTGAAAGATACTACAGAAGACATTCAGAACATCTCAGTAAGTTTGGTGGAAGAAAGAGTAATAGAAAAGATGATGTTGAGCCCCGCCAACGACAGGATCCAGTGGGATTCCTGCTCAACGCTTTCATTTTCAATATCGACCCCATGGATATCCCTGTGCTCCAGATAATCCTCCCTAATGCTACTTCTCTCCACAAAATCCCCAAAGTCATACCTCACCTTCACAGCACTCCATCTACAATGCACCACTATATGCTCCGCATCCACAGGACCTGCGATGGCTTGCACCATTTCCGCGAATATCTTACCCGCCTCCTCAAGCATATCAACCACCTACCCGCAAAAGGTTCCAACCCAGGCCAGAGTACAAAATGAAAAGGCAACAGGAAAAAGAAAAGACTTTCACTCCTATTGGAGAATCATATGCCAGTTTGTTCCAAAGGTTGAGGCAATTGGACATGTTGAAGCTGATTTAGATAAAAATGTCAAACCATCTTCCAAAGAATTTTGATTATTCTCAAAGGTGCGCATATTGCTCTAATGCCCCGGGTCACAGCATAGAAAAGTGTTGGCATCTGAAAAGAGCAGTTCAGAAGCTTATTGAGGCAGATGACATTGTCGTGCAAAATCCAGATGCTGTAGATACTAGCCAAAGTCCATCACCTGTTCATAATGAGACGCATATGGTGGTTATGATTTGTGTTGAAAAAGAATATGAGAACTCTTCTGAAATCCTCAGAGGGCCATTTTCCGCAAATATTTCAGCATTATCACTCTCGGTTCCGGAAGTTGATCTTTGTTAGTTTGTATGAGTCCACCAAATAGTAGAGTACCTGGTCCTCTATGAGGTTATGATGAGAATACTAGTAAAACTGTAAGTAAGTGAGACACAGGATTTTCACGTGGAAAAATCCCAACTCAAGGGGATAAAAACCACGACCTACACCTGTAGGCTTTCAACTTCACTAACTTGTAAACACCTATTACAAGCCACTTTGTTATAACTCTATTACAAAGGATTCAACTCAACTAACTATGTGTCACTCTCACCACAAGCCATTTTGTGACTCTCTAGTTACAAAGACTTTGACTAACTTGTGATACTCTCACCACAAACCACTTTGTCACTCTCTAGTGACAAAGACTTTAACTTATGGCTAAACCTAGTCACAACATAAACTCGGAGAGTTTACGGATTTTACAAGAGGATTCCTAATCAATGATTCTGACAAAGCAGTTTAGGAGATACAATAAGAATAATCACAAATTTACAACTCAACTAAGGACAACAACATACTAACTTTAGGAACTGGGCCGTAATAGCGTTTAACTTTGTTCTTCAAGCTCGTGAGGATTGATTTCTCTGTTTTGCAAAAGGCTTGAATGAGGAACATAAATGTTCAAGTGATGTTTTGATATAAACTCATTGTTGATACACCTTGATGATATCACTTGAAATGATGTAAGCACTTTAGTTGGTCAAGGAATAAGTGGGCACTGGAAATAGTGCAGTGCAGGCAGAAACAGTGCAGGCGGTCACGTCGCTTCCAGCTGTGTCCAATTGACTTTGTAATGCTATGAGGGAACCACAAGGGTATCAGGTCCTTGTTTGGTTTCCTATCTCCTGAAGCTATAGCAGTTCACATTTAGCTAAAATTTCTGTTAATCTTGCAGTGTAGTCCAAATGTGTCAGGTTCCCTATCTGGTTCTTAACAGTAAGTTTGTTAGATCATCAAAATATAAGGCAAAGACATTTAAAACCTATCAATTTCCCCCTTTTTGATGATGACAAACTTAACATTGATAAAGTGGATTTAGAAGAACAATCCGGCAAAAGGGACTCAAAAGCAATTTGCTAAGGTCAATGTGATGGAGACTTGTGAAGGTCCTAGTACCGTTGATGCGGAACTTAGTGGCTAAGATGTTGAGGTTGGTGATTGGAAAAATGCTCCTTTCTTGGATAGTCAGGGAGGAGTCTTGGTGGTTTATTTTGTTGTCATTTTTGTTATCCGGTTTATTTCAGGGTTGTAATCCGGATGTTGTCTTGTGGCTCAAACCCTTCTATCCTTTTATTTTGTCTAGTTCGTTTAGTTGTAGTAACTCGTTTAGTGTTATCTAGGTTTGTTCCAGGGTTGTAACCCCAATTTAGTTTTCTTGTTTTGTTGTTCAAACCCTTTCACCATCCGTCTAATGCAATTTTCTATTTTTTGTTATTTCTAGTCACTTTTTGTTTAGTTCTCTTTTCCTTTTATAGTTCTTTTCCTGCTGACTTTAGTGACATGACATGCACGCGTAATTTTCAACCTAGTCTTAAAAGTTAGTTTAGTCATGAAGCAATGAAACAATCTCGAAGATGATATGGACGTTTGAGGAAAATAAGTACAGATTTGGACATTTTGAGATAATTTAGAGCCCGAACTATGTAAAACTGGGCAGATAGCTTGGGAAGTCAATTGGATGACAAGAATTTGTTACAAGAGAGTGCATCTCATACAATTTGAAGCGAGAAGTTTTGAGTTCAAGTGCATCTCAAGTAACAAGATAAAGCCAAGGGATTTTGCTCCAAACAGATGGAGGGTATCCAATGTGAAGAAGAAATTATCCAACGAGAGTTCTGTACTTGACAAGACACTAAGAAAAAAAGTGGAAGGCATATAAGTGATATCAATGCCAAAGCTGCAAAAGAAATGTTGTATTTGGCATTTTCATGGATTGGAAGGTCCTCTTTCAGCTACCCAAACATTTTATACCATTCGGTACACCTTTTGAGCTTATGCTAATTTTTTTTACCTCCCCTCTTTTGGAATCAAGTTAGAGTCATTACATATAAAAAAAAATCATGCTCCATAATGTTTGTTTTAGAAAATTCAAAAAAAAGGACAAAAAAATAGAAAATAGAAAAAACAAAAAGAAAAGGAAAGAAAAATAGCAGCAACAACGAGTAGTCTTGTGAACTACGTTCGAACTGATTCTTGTCACCACAAGATACGTAGGCAGCCTTAAGGTTCGGTCGCACTAAATAAAATATTTCATAATCCCACGAAGTCAAGAGTGGGGCAGTTTTTCTTAGAATCAAATTCTCTTATTTTAGAAATTGGGGAAAAGTTTTAAAATGGATTCCGAAAGTTGTAAATAAATTAATCATGTTATCTTAGTTATTTTGAGCCTTTATGATATTCTTTCTTTCTAACCCTGTCCAAAAGCTACATTACAGTCCAAAAAAGACCTCCCAGATAATCTTTGAGAGTGCTGAGTTTAGACATGCCAAGAGCCTATGATATTTTTACCATGATTAATGCCTTGTCATATGCAGAATCAGAGGAAATAAGAAGAAAAGAACAAAATGAGAGAGTCTTATTGGTGAAAATCTTCACAGGCATCATAAGGCGACGGTGAGTTAAGAAAAAAATAAAAAATAAGAGAGGATTAATGGTGAAAACCCTTTGGGTACTACAAGTCGAATAAGGATCATGAATCAGATAGGGTAATCGGAGCATTGAAGCGCAGTTTCGTTGCAAAGAGGTACAACAAGAGTTGAATATTAGACTTGCTTGACAGATTAGGCCACTTAATCCAAAGGTGCATGTCATGGTCGTTAGAGTTGGTATCCACATCTGATAAGTTTCTACTTGGTGATTTTCTTGTTAGATGTCATCTCTTTCCGTTATCCCCTTAACTCTGTTCTTCTTATTTGTTTAAGTCCTCTTGAGTCTGTTTTGTCAGAACAAGTAAGGAATGACTTCAAAATCTGCTACCAGCTTTTCAATTGCACAAAGCGGAGTTTGGCTAGTACATCAAAATGGTATAAGTCAATAAAGAGCAATATGCACACTGAGTTGGCGATGTTGGCATGATTTGGGATTCATGTGAAATACAAAGGTTCGGTATATGTCAATATTTGAGCACAATGCAACAGATAAATGGTATTGGGTTTGAACGGATCAGATGTATTTTTTGTGATAAGGGTGACAGAGAAAGTGGTTAGTCAACAAACAAGAAAGGTCTTTCAAGTTGAAATCAAAGTTATCATGGCAAGTGAAGGAGCAATCGCCCTCAAAGTCAAGGCCACAAACCAACCACCATGTTTAAACTCACAAGTTTTTGTTGTTTGAAACAGGGACAAAGATTATGTCCAAATCACAGCTTGGAAGCTTGAATTTTTCAAGTGCAGTGCCCATATTTTGTCAGCACAAAGGTTTTGAGAAGGTTTTTGCCTCCCACACATTTTCCCTAGTTGAGAAGAACCGTACCTCCTAGGCATTCTCCCTATCCGGAAGAGTTTTTAGTTTTCTCCTTAAGTTCAGGGTCCCGCATGGAGAATAGAGTCAGTTTTAGTTTCCTCAAATTATTTAATCTTTAGCATTCCTTAAGTTTAGGGGTCCCGCCTGGAGAATAGGGTCATTTTTAATTTTCTTAAGTGGTTAGTGTTTAGTTTTCTTTGAGTTTAGGGATCCCTTCTGGAGAATAGGGTCAGTTTTTAGTTTCCTTAAGTTGTTAATCTTTAGTTTTTCTTAAGTTCAGGGGTTCCGCCTAGAGAATAGGGTCAGTTATTAGTTTCCTTAAGATTCTAATATTTAGTTTCTCTTAAAGTTCAGGGATCCCTTCTGGAGAATAGAGTCAGTTTTTAGTTCCCTTAAGTTGTTAGTCTTAGTTTTCCTTGAGTTCAGGGGTCTTGCCTGGATAATAGGGTCAATTGTTAGTTTCTTTAAGGTTTCAATCTCTAGTTTTTCTTGAGTTCAGGGTCCTGCCTAAAGAATAGGGGCAATTTTGAGTTTAGTCAAGCTTAGCTTATAGTTTTCCTTAAGCTCAATCTCATAGGAGACGTATATCCTAGTCGAGTTTTTAGTTTTACCCTCAGCATTGCATCCTTCATCAATAGCATAGGTGATTTACAGTTTCGCTAACAACTCAAAGATCTTCCTAGTGCAAACAGGGGCAGAAAATTATGTTTGTTTTGTTGTTTTTGATTGCAGGCGCCCACCTAGAGAACGAGGGGCAACATTTCAGAAATCGGTTTTAGGTCCAAGTCAAAGAAGCACTAGGAACCCGCCTAAAGAACATGTTCAGTTTTCAATTTGAAGTTAGAGAAGCATCAAGAGAATCCTACCTGAAGAACAGGGCCAACTTTCAGTTTACAAGTTCAAGTCAGGGAGGCATCAGGAGCCCGCCTGAAGAACATGTTCAGTTTTCAATTTCAAGTTAGAGAAGCATCAGGAGAATCCCGCCTAAAGAACAGGGTAAACTTTCAGTTTACAAGTTCAAGTCAGGGAGGCATCATGAGCCCGCCTGAAGAACATGTTCAGTCTTCAATTTCAAGTTAGAGAAGCATAAGGAGAATCCCGCCTGAAGAACAGGGTCAACTTTCAGTTTACAATTTCAAGTCAGAGAGGCATCAGAAACCCGCCTGAAGAATAGTGTCAACTTTCAGTTTTCAAGTTCAAGTTAGAGGCATCAAGAGGATCTCGCCTGAAGAACAGGGTCAACTTTCAGTTTCAAGATTCAAGTCAGAGGCATCAGGAGGATCTCGCCTGAAGAACAGGGTCAACTTTCAGTTTCAAGATTCAAGTCAGAGGCATCAGAAGGATCCCGCTTGAAGAACAGGGTCAACTTTCAGTTTTTAAGATTCAAGTCAAAGACAACAGGAGTCCGCCTGAAAAATAGGGTCAACTTTCATTTTACAATTTCAAGTCAAAGAGGTATCAGGAGCCCGCCTGAAGAACAGGGTCAACTTTCAGTTTATAATTTCAAGTAAGAGAGGCATCAGGAGCCCGCCTGAAGAACAGGGTCAACTTTCAGTTTTCAATTTCAAGTCAGAGGCATCAGGAGAATCCCGCCTGAAGAACAGGGTCAACTTCCAGTTTTCAAGTTCAATTAAGAGGCATCAGGAGGATCCCGCCCGAAGAACAGGGTCAACTTCCAGTTTTCAAGATTCAAGTCAAAGACAGCAAAACCCCGCCTGGAGAATAGGGGCAATTTTTAATTCAAATCAAAAGTAGTACGAGCCGCCTGAGGAACAAGGTTTTCAAGCTCAAGTATACTCTAAGTTTAAGTTTATTTCAAGTGCAAGCAGCAGGATGTCCGGCTGAAGTACAAGGTCAACCTCCAGTTTTCTTCAAATTCAAGTCAACAGGATGCCCACCTGAAGAATGGGATGAATTTTCAGTTTCATATTGAAGGAGCAAGTGGAGATTCAAAGAAGATTCAAGACAAGAAGTAGATAGGATCTTGTGTTTTTCTTTTATTTTTGCTGTAATTTTTCCTTTTATTTTGATGTAATGGCAGGAACCGCGAACCAAAACCTCGACGGCACCTCAATCGTCTCTCCACCTCGGTACTTCAACGCTTTTCCTACTTCTGAACTACATGTGGCCTAATTCCTTTATATCTAAGGATATGTAGGCAACTCAGATACCAGGGCTTGGTCACATTCTCCTTTCTTTTAGTTTTTGATCTCCCTAAATAAGGGTGGGGTCAAAGAACCTGTCTCGTCGTTCTTTGTCTGAAAACTCTTCACGTTTCCAGTCAAAGAGGGGCAACTGTAGACATGTAATTTTTGACCCTCCCCAAAATTTTATATATTTTAGCATTTAAATATTTAAGCTAGGCCTAATATCGCTATCTTCAGCCGTCACCCCTAAAAGAACCAGCCCAAATTTCGACCATCTCTCTCTCATAAGGATCCATTATCGCCGCCACCGGTGGATAGCCGCACACGACCGTCTTCTTCACGCCACAAACAACTTCAGCAGTCGCTGTGAGCACGTGATTTTTGCCCTATATGAGAATTACTCCCAAAAAATCCAAAAAAAAATAATTTTTCTTTGCGTGCAATTTTGAGAATTTTTGTAACATTTTGGATAATTATTTGTATTTGTCTGCGCATGTTTATTTGTTAATTTAATAAAAAATACAAAAAAATATGTCGCATTTGCATTTAGGATTTAATCCTACAATTGTTAGTAATTAAGTTTGTTTTACAAAAAAAAATCATAAAATAAATGTACGTTGCATGTTTAGCATTTAAACGTCTAAATTGTGTGATTTTTGTCGTTAATTGCTATTTAAATGTGCGATAATTATTTTTAGAGTTAATTAGTTTTTTTTAAAGATAATTTAATTTAGAATTTTAGTTTTATTAATTAGGAAGTAAAAGAAAAGAGAACAAAAAATACAAAGAAAATCAGAATTGGGCCTCTTCTTCAAATTCAAGCCACAAGCCCAAAGAATGCCCAATCTTCCCAAACGACCCAGTCCATTTCGAACTGGGTCGACCCAGTCCATAACCCAAAGAGACCCAAACCCCCTTTCTTTCATTTTTCATAAAACAAAACAAAACAAAAAAAAACCCAAGAAAACCCTAAAACTAAACTATCCGCCACCCCCCCTCATTTCCTTTCTTCTTCTCTAAGCTCCAAAGCTCCCCCAACAATGGCTGCCCTCCTATGGTTGTTGCGTTGCTTCTTCTTCTTTGTCTAGCAGCCATGAACGACCTCGACAAACAACCACCCATCGCTGCGTCTTCTTCTTCTTCGTCCCACCTCAAACGACCTCCGAACTCCCCAAACCAGCAGCCCCAGAACCAACAGCCGTCGTCGTCGTCGTCAACTGCATCTCCTCCTCTCGACGCAGTTGTTCCTTCTGCTACGTTTAGCCATGGATGAGCTTCATCGAGCTCGAATTCGAGCTCCCATGGCTGCCCGCGTCGCCACTGCTGCTGCTGCCTACTGCTGTGCCGCTGCTGCTGCTGCTGTTCCGCCGCTGCTGCTGCTCGATGATGTTGCTGCTCGACGATCTTCATTGCTGCTGCTCGACGTTGTTGCTACTCCATCAAGTTTAATCCGTCGAGGTCGTTGTGTGATGTTTTGAGTTCGTCAAGTTTAAAAGGAAGGTGAGTTTATCGTTAAAGGCAAGATCTGTTAGGGCGTTGGTAGTCTTGGTACGATAATCGTTTTCGGGCAGATTTGTTTTCATTCAAGATCATCGTCGTTTCGATCCGGTTAGTGGGTTTTGAGTTTTATTTTTATCCATATTTCGTTTTGATATTTCTCGAAGCCAAAATCGGTAAATGTTTGATTCTTGTTTTGTTCGTTGGTCATCGTTTTGTTAAATTTTTAGTTTGTTCATGTGTTTTGTTGGTTTAATTTTCAGACTTAAATGAAAATTTAATTAATTGTTTTTCAGTTTATTTCATGTTAATTTTATTTATTTTTGTAAAAAAGGAATTGTTAGTTTAAGTTTAATATTGTTAGATTTAGTTTAAATCGCTTGAATCCGTTGTTTGTTGTTAATATAGATTTAATTTGTATTCATTTTTTTTGAAGTTCGTTTTTAATTCAGTGATTTAATGTGAAGTTATGTTTTGGTTTTTAATTTTTGGATCATGTATCTTTGTTATAATTTTGTTGGATTTAATTTAAAAAGATTAATTGATTATTTGAAGATTAGTGATTTGAATATGTTTATTTGTTTTTGTTTAAGTTTAATTCGAAGTTGAATAAAGCTTGTTTGTTATTGTTGTTGAATCTTTTCATTTATGCTCATACTTTGTTTGATTGATCTTGAATCCGAAATTAGTATATTTTGATCTTCTTGTTTGTTGATTATCATTTTTTGATTATTTCTTCAGTTTGCTTCATGATTTTGTTTAGTTTTAATATAGGAATTGTTGGTTGTAAAGTTGTTAGATTTTAAGTTCAAATGATTATTGAATTTAGAAATCTGAATATATTTGTTTGTTGTTGTTGTTGTTGTTGTTGAATCTGAAAGTAGGTTTGTTTGTTGTTAAAGATGTTGTTCAATCAAGATAATTTTAGTTGTTTCTTTGTTGTTCATCATTTAGTTTGAATTTGTTGTTGAACATTGTTAGAAATTGATCATATTGGCTATATTTTGGTTAAGATTGATTAGGTGAATTGGTTATAGCTGATGGGGTAGTTTGGTAATTTGCAGTACGTTCAGGGGTAAAATGGTAATTGCAATAAGGTCGGAGGGGTAGTTTGGGAATTGAACATTTTGAATAATTCTTTATGTTAAGCATGGGGGACAAAAGGTAATGGGGTGTAGGTGATATAATTGTTTAATATAATGGGGGACAAGACATAATGTAGTGGAGGGGAATATGGTAATTGTTTATGATAAGCATGGGGGACAAGATGTAATGGGGTGAGGTTGATATATTTGTTTAATTTAGTGGGATTAAAATGGGGATGAGTGGGAAGATAATGGGTTTGGTAGGAGAAAATGGTTGTTTTATTAATTAATTAAAGGGTTTGGGGATGTGATATATATAGGAGGCTTGATCAGATTTTAGGAGGGGACAAAAAAAAAAGAGGAGACATATAGAGAGAGAAAAAAAAGAGCTGAATATTTAAGAGAGAAAGCAAATTCCGAAAAAATATTAAAACTTTCAAGAAAAAAAATACAAATAAAAAAGGAGCTGGAAATTAGAAGAGAGAGTAGTACACACCTGATAAATATTCTGATATACGGGTTTAGAAAAGAAGGGTTAAACATTAATTAGCCTTTCAAAATTTGAAAATTCCCTTGGATTCTGCCCGTTGTTTGTTGTTGGTGTTTTTGGATTTTATTTTGATTTTCAAATCTGTCACTGGGATTTCTGTTGACTGGATTGCTGGTTATTATTGTTGTTGCTGTGTTACGTACTACGTGGCTGACTTTCTTCTTCTTATATTAACAATACTAGGTACACAACTGTAATTTTGGCCTTTTGTAAGCTGAAAATGAAGAATGGAAGTTTAAATTTTTTATTTAGTTTTTTTTTATTAATTGCATTTAGGTTATTTCATGTATTATTATTCTGTAAATCGCCGTTGTTTTGCATAATTAGGCATATTGTAGCGATGTATTAAATAATGCTTTGCTTTAACCTGATTATTAGGTAGTATATATTTAAGCATGTTCATTACTGTTTAAACTGTTAAATAATTAAAATAGAAGAAAATAACGTAAAAATGGCTTTATTAAATCAGTTTGGCAAAATTGATTAAGTTCCTTATTCATAAGGGTTTTAGTATCGCCAACATTACGTTAATCGGAATCATGTAGCTAAATTCAGTTAAAACATGAATTAATTTTGCAAATCAAATATTAGGACAGGATTTGAATTAAAACAAGGTTAGTTAAGGTTAAATTATTTAATTTTTAGAAATACGGTTTAGTAATCAAGATTATTTCTAATTTTCAGTATTTGTAAATAATTAATTTCAATAGCTCAAGTCATCTAACAATATGATTTTTAATCCGACTATGGGATAATTAATTTTTTTTAAAAAAAAATTATTTGACAATTCCATGTTGTATTTATAATTATAATTTTAGTAATATTACTTTCCGTTAATATTTGTTTTTCTCTTCTATTTAATATGTTATTTTTAAGAATGTAGAGATTGATTTTATATTTATAGACAAACTTAGTAATAATAAAAATGTAGTCATTAAAGGATATTCTTAAAATAAGGAAGGATTTCGCTAAAAATAAATAGATGTAAACAACACAAAAATTTGCAGGATTCTCCAATCTCATTTATTTATTTAATTATTTTAAAAAAAAATACTTAGAATTTGGGATGGACTGTTTAGTGAATTTCACTTCCTTCCCCAAAGATAATAACGCGCTAGACTCTTTAGGCGCGATTTAATTAATTTTACCTTCTTAAACTCGGATGCGCATTTCATGTGACCCAAATCTAAATCCTAAAACATTGAATAAAAATGTGTTCTGGATGCGGGTGCATTTCATGTGACGTAATCCAAAGACATGTTTTAAACGATGTTCACATTTTAAAAAAAACAAAATATAGATATATTTTCACAACGTTGCAATTCCTTGTAGAAAATAATAATAACAATTATGAAAGCGGTAAAAAGTTAAAATTTGCACATAAGTTCATATTTGTATAAAATCAGATAATCAAGCCGAATATAACAGTTGAGCGACCGTGCTAGAACCACGGAATTCGGGAATGCCTAACACCTTCTCCTGGGTTAACAGAATTCCTTATCCGGATTTCTGGTACGCAGACTGTAATATGGAGTCATTCTTTTCCTCGATTCGGGATTAAAATTGGTGACTTGGGACACCCTAAATATCCCAAGTGGCGACTCTGAAATAAATAAATAAATCCCGTTTCGATCGTCCTTTAATTGGAAAAAACTCCTACGCCCCTCGCGGGTGCCGGAAAAAGGAGGTGTGACAGCTCTGGTGACTCCACTGGGGAGATAATTTACCCAGAACCACTGGTTCAGGGTTAGAAATTCGAGCTTATATAAATTGTTATATTTGGTTTTATCTGATTTTGTTACATATTTTGGTTCAATGTGCTAATTGATTGTCTTTTACCGCTTTAATATTACGTGAACTGTATATAAATTGTGCTGAAACCCATCTCCTCTCTGAGTCTTCTGAATCATGAAGAAGGGTGCACTTCGTGACTTCTTTTCTGTATAGTGTCTAAATTCCCAATTTAGAATGAGGTTGGATAAGTTGCAAAGCCGGTGAAGCTTCTGTATTCCCGGTACGCTGCCTCCCCCTCGGCTCGAGCTGTCCGCTCGGGTAAGCCAGGTCTAGAACAAACACCCAGGTTCTGAACCTAGAATAACTCAGCCTCATGCCGGATCCCTAATAGGAACGCTTATTTGCATCATGTGCATTTTGACTTAGGGGACTCAACACAGGGGTTGGGTCCGTCTAGGGATAGCAACCTGAAATAAAGACCGTCTTGAGGCATCTTATTTGTTTTATGTGCATTTATTTGCTCAATCTTGCATGTTGACCGGCTTCTGAATCTCGAAAAAAAATAAGAGTTAAAAATTCAAAAAATATTTCTTTAGACGTCTTACTTTTAAAAAAAAAAAATCTCTTCGTCCTCAAAGGCCGTATTTGAAAGCCGGGTTATTTGGAATATAGATAGTTTTCGAGTCAAATAAAAGTTTTTCCTTCTTTAATTACTATAATAAATGTGCAGGATGAGCACAAGTCAAAATGAACCGTTCTCAGTCTGTAGCGAGGTCCCTTTGCAACTCCACATGTGGTGGAATGATATGGAAAATGATAGTAAAAAGATAGTGGAAAGAGTTTTGGGAGGTTTTGTCGATCTGCTGAATATCAAGCCAAGGACAGATATCATTGAGGCTCTAATACCGTTCTGGGACCCGACCCGCAATGTATTCCGTTTTGTCGACTTTGAACTTTCACCTACATTAGAGGAAGTCGCCAGATATGCGGGGTTGAATGGGAAATTAAGAGGGCAGTATTTACTTTCACCAAGACCAGTATCTCCGCACGCGTTCTTGGATTTGCTAAGCATTAGTCGGAAGGTGCAGAATGATGATTTGTCGAAGGGATGTTGTACTCTCCAATTCTTGTATCAACGGTACGGAATTCCTCAGGGTTTGGAAGAACCAAACCTCGGATTAATTCACACTGGGAACAGAATCAAGTGGGAAGCAAGACGTACTTTGGCATTTATCACAGCATTTCTGGGAGTTGTGGTCTGTCCCCGCAAAGATAAAAAAATAGAGATAGGCCTTGTAGGGATGGCCGATGTTGCAATCAAAAGAACCGACAATACTGTGGTTCCTTTGATTTTGTCCGAAATCTACCGAGCTTTAACTATATGCCGAGAAGGAGGCAAGTTCTTTCAGGGATGCAATCTGTTACTCCAGTTGTGGATGCAAGAACACCTCCATCACCGAGTGGGATACATGAAACACGGGTTGACTGAGAGAAACTGCATTAGCGGCTTTGAGAAACGAATGACAGGCGTCATATTTCCCGAAGGCGTCGAAGCATGGCTTACACAATTGAGGTCAACAACAACCGACCAAGTTGAATGGGCATTTGGGTGGCTGAATGATACTGAGGTAATATATATGGCGGCCGAGGAATGTCATGTTCTTTTGATGGGACTTCGCAGCATCCAGCCATATGCTCCTCATCGGGTACTGCGCCAGCTAGGAAGATTTCAGGTAATTCCCACTGATGAGGATCTAAGCAAGCACGCCATTGAGTTGAGTCCAGGAGTCGTGTTCCCCGAAGGAAAAATTAGAAAGTTGTGGCACGAATGTAGATTCCTTGAGCCCAAGACTATGGTTCGAGAGCTGGCTAAGGGTGAGGTAGACCCAAAGTACGATGTTTGGTTCGGGAAAAAGTTCCAGATTCGTCAGAGGCCTGCTAAAAGAGCTCACGTCCAACAATTTGCGGACGATTCGCAGGAACAGTGGGGTTGGTTAGTGAGAGAGGAAGGCTACCGGGCTGAAATCGGGAAGCTGAAGCGGCAAATTGAAAGGCTTATGTTTGAAAACAACGTTCAAGTAGCCTCGGAGCAGGGTGAAAAGAACAAATTAGCCAAAGAAAACTAGGCACTGAAAGCCCGAATTCGCCAAGTCGGTAAGAGTGATAGCGACCGACAGAAATGTCGCTCTGATGAAAGGTTGATAGCGGAATTGAGAAATCAAGTCAGCAAAAGCCGAGAAGACTTGGAGAGATCCAAGGCTTGTATAACAAGAATGCGGGTCAGGTGGGCCAAAGTTACAGCATCACGGAGAGAGTACCTATGGAAAGTAAAAAGGGACTACGAAATGAGTGTCGCGACATTGAGAGAGATAAACTCCATTCTCAATAATCGGGTCCTCAAACAAGCCCGGGATGCTCGAACAGATAGAGAACGCTGCTATGAGTCGATAGCCCGGATGGAAGAACAAATGGAGAGGTTCCAAGATCAGCTCATTGACAATACTCGAATATTGGGACTAAAGAATCAACGGATAGAACAGCTGTGCATAGAGAGGGATAGAATCAGGGGTAGGATCAATGAGATAGGGCGCTATATCACCACGAAGTGCCTAACATGTGAAGAGATGCCCCGTGATATCCTTTTTGCCTCAGTCATGGGTTATGTCCACCGGATCATGGAGGAACTAAAAAGCTTGCAAAGGAGCCTGGCACCAAAGCCCGCGGAAAGGCCGAACGATGCCTCGCGGGCACCAAAATCCAAAGCTTTAATGTATCCCTAGTTCAATCTTGCACTTGTTTGTTTTTCAGAGTCTGTTGTCTACCCTTATGTTCTCTTCAAACATTCTTAAAAAGAAAAGTATGGAGTTTGTATTTTTGTTTGTTTTTGATGGCTTGTAATAGCATATTTCAATAATAAAAGTTAAAATTGAGTCTTTATTTTTATGGCACGAACTACGCTTGGTCTGATTTGTGCGGGGTCACGATACGTAGGCAATCTCTATAGGATTCGACCGTAATTATGAAAAAAAGAGAAGAAAGAAATAGGATTCGACCGTAATTATGAAAAAAAAAAGAAAATAAATAAAAATATATATATATATATTTGTCAGAACAAAATAAGCCGGGATGATGCATGCGGTCAGAGCAAAAGCATGTTAGAAATGATTAACTGCCTAAGAGCATTGCATCCCCCCAACGTGCAATTACAATATCTGTTAAGACTCTAACACTAACAAGTTTGTTGTTTTTCCAATCAATATCAGTTAGTTTGTTAGAGCGTACTGGCACCATACCATTATCAAACAAGATCGAAAGGTCCTATACCAGAAAGCATGACTGGGTCAGACAACAGCGTTGAGTCGGAAAAGACAGCCAATCAGATGCTGAAGGAAGCCCTGGAGAAAATGGATAAAATGAGGCTGGAAATGAATGAAATGCAGATAGCCTTAGCTAGAGCCCAGAAGGGGCAGGAACTACATGTTACTCCTACCCTCCAACCAGTACACACGCCGGAATACCCCTCTACCGGCCCTTCAACGAGTTTCCCAAGCCATCACTACTATCAGGGAAGCGAGGCCTATGATTCCCAAGCTCCACCACCCAGTCAAAACCCTCCTCCACCAAATGTTCCCGTCTTTGTGGCACCTCCCCCAGCCCCATTGCACAGATCATCCAGTGAGCCACTGTTTCAGGCTCACGACACACAATATTACCCCCCTGAACTCATATTCAAAGCACCCGAGCCACATCCCTATAATCCCCACTTTGAGGTCCCGGCGGAGATTGAAAAGCCGGCTAAGAGCCCAGAGTAGGACGAGGTGATGCGGAAATTTAAAAGCCTGGAGCAGTCCTTCAGGAATATACACGGGTTAGGCAACCAGGTCAGCGTGGCCTACAAGGATCTATGTCATTTCCCTGACGTTCAATTACCAGCAGGGTTCAAGATGCCCAAGTTCGATTTGTACGAAGGGCATGGCGATCCTATGGCACATCTACGGGGTTTTTGTAGCAAAATAAGGGGAGCAGGGGGAAAAGATGAGCTATTGATAGCTTACTTTGGCCAGAGTTTGAGCGGGTCGGCACTGGAGTGGTATACAAGACAAGATCCGAGTAGGTGGTACACCTGGGATGATTTGGCACAGGCTTTCGCAGGACACTTCCAATACAACCTTGAGATAGTCCCAGACCGTCTCACATTGCTAAAGCTTGAGAAGAAACCCGAAGAGAGCTTCAGGGAATTTGGGTTCCGATGGAGAGAGCAGGCAGCTAGAGTTGATCCTCCAATGAGAGAAGGAGAAATGGTAGATTACTTTCTACAAACTCTAGAGCCGACTTACTTCGGTCACTTGGTGACGTCGGTTGGCAAATCCTTCAATGAAGTGGTAAAAATGGGAAGCATGATAGAAGAGGGACTTAATTCCAATAAGATCCTGAGTTACTCGGCAATTAAGGCAACAACTCAGGCCATTCAGAGCGGCACGAGAGGTGCGCTCGGAAAGAAAAGGAGAGAGGAGGTCACGACAATAGAGGCAGGCAATTGGTCCAGATCTAAAGGCCCTTCCCCTCATTACCAACCCAAACCCCATCATCTAAACTACCCACACAATCCATACAACCCTCCACAACCCTATTACCCACCACAAGAACAACATTTTTCCATATATCACTCCCAAACTTACACCCAGCCTCCGGCTCGTCTGCAATGGCATGTGTCGGCTCCCCAACATACATATCTACCTCCACAAAGCACATATCCACCACCGAGGGCCTACAGGAATCCTTCAGGGCCGAACTTTCCGCGGAAATCAGGCTTTCAGGAACGAAAGGATGCAGAAGCCAAGAACATTCACTCCGTTGGGAGAAACCTATACTACTCTGTTTCACAAGTTGAAACAGATAGGCCTACTGAGCCATGTAGAAACCAAAATTCCAAATCCCCTTCCCAGAAATCTGGACCATTCAGTGAGCTGCGAATATTGTTCAGGTGCTCCCGGGCACGATACTGAGAAATGTTGGAAGTTAAAGACTGCCATACAAGATCTTATTGACACAAATAGGATCGAGGTTCAGGCACCATGGCCCCCCAACATCAATGAAAATCCATTACCGGTGCACCATGAAGCCCACATGATCGAATTAGTGCACGAGGGAGGGAAACCAAAAACACCCTCACAAACGGTAATGATGATTCGCGCCAGTACTAATGAAGAGTCAACCAGTGGAAAGGCAGTGGTACAGTCGGGAAAGGTATATGACAAGCCCTTTGTGATAGCAGGGAAAGGATCATTATTACTGCGAAGAGGCCAGAGTCAGTCAAAGCAGTATTGCAGGGAGTAGCAAACAAGCCAAGATTGGTAGTAAAAGGGGTCCATGTGGGACCAGTTGTTATCAAGCCGGTCATACAGTTGCCGATAACAAATGAGAAGGCTGTGCCATGGAGCTACAGTCAGGTGACAGTAACGCATGAGGGGAAGGAGGTTGTAGAAGATATATGCGAGGCACAAGGGTTAACTCGATCGGGAAGGTGTTTTGCTCCCGCAGAGTTGAGAAGGGTCAATCCTGAAACAATAAAGAAACCTGTAACAGAGGAAGAAGCAGAGGAATTTTTGAAGAATATGAAGGCGCAGGCTTACTCAATTATAGAACAATTGAGAAAGACCCCAACCCAGATTTCATTGCTATCCTTGTTAATCCATTCAAGCGATCACTGTCAGGCCTTAATGAAGATTCTGAATGAGGCCTATGTCCCGGACAAACTCTCAGTGAACCATTTGGAGAAGGTAGCGCACAAGATCTTTGAAGTAAACCGAGTGACATTCTCTGATGATGAGTTACCGGTAGAGGGTACTGAGCACAACAAAGCACTCTATCTGACGGTAAAATGCGAAGAATCGGTGGTCACTCGAGCATTAATTGATAACGGGTCAAGTGCCAATATCTGTCCTTTGGCCACTCTCAACAAGCTAAAGGTTGCTGATGACAGGATCCTCCAGAACAGTGTCTGTGTCCGAGGTTTTGATGGAGGCGGCATTAACACAGTAGGTGATATCGTACTGGAACTAATCATTGGTCCAGTTGAGTTCACCATGGAATTCCAAGTAATAGATGTGGCAGTGTCGTACAATCTTTTGTTGGGTCGGCCATGGATCCATGCAGCTAAGGCAGTACCTTCTACACTGCATCAAGTGGTCAAATTTGAATGGGATAGACAAGAGATTGTGATACACGGGGATGATGGCACACACGCCATCAGTGATGCTATTGTGCCCTTCATAGAAACCGACGATGATAAGGGCCCGTGGGTTTATCAGGTTTTTGATGCAGTCTCGGTAGACAAAATTCCTGAGGGCGAGGGCCTTCCACTTCCCAGAATCACAGCTGCAGCCTTCATGATAGCAGCAGAAATGTTGAATAATGGGTTTGTACCAGGGAAAGGACTGGGGGTTGATTTGCAGGGAATGATCCAGCCAGTTTCTTTGCCCAAGAACCTGGAAACTTTTGGGTTAGGATTCAAGCCTACCGCAGCAGATGTGAAGTGAGCCCGCAAATTGAAGAAAAGAGTTTGGGTCCTTCCTAAACCAGTCCCACGCCTGTCCAGATCATTTGTCAAAGCAGGATGCAGAAAGTTGCCAGTCCCAAAAGTTCTTGGACCTCTGATGGGGTCAAACGGAGATTTGAATGAATGCTTTGGAAGAATGTTTGCCGACGTCAACGTGATAGAAGCTGGAGAGGGCTTCAGTAAGGCAGACATACAGTTTGTGGGTCCCAAAGTCAAGGTCAACAATTGGATAGCTACTCCTCTTCCTACTTGGAGGGAGTCTTGGTAGTTGACTCTGATTTTCCTTTTCTGTTTTCTGGATTATTCCAGGGTTGTAATCCAGAATTCTTTTATTACATCGAATACAGTGTGAAACCTTGTTATCCCATAAATAAAACGAAAAGTTTCTTCTTTATTTCTTATCTTATTTTCTATTATTTTAATTTTGTTTCTTTCGTTTCTTTTCTGAACAGTTCTTTTCATACTGGTTCTAATGACATGGCATGCACAACGGATCTTCAACCTAGTCTAAAAGATCAATCTGATTCCGAGCTAACCATACAAGAGGTTGATTATGATAATGAATCGGAATACGATGAGGATGAAGTATTCGAAGAGATAAATAGGGAGTTAAGCCAGTTTGAAGAAAAATACAAACCCAACTTAAATGACACAGAAGCCATCAATTTAGGGGATGTCGGCGATATCAGAGAAACTAAAATAAGCATCCACATTGCACCAAATATCAGGGAGGAATTGATCAAAACACTTATTGAATTCAAAGATGTTTTTGCATGGTCATATGATGACATGCCGGGGTTAAGCACAAATTTAGTGGCTCATAAATTGTCCATTGACCCGGCATGCCCTCCCGTCAAGCAAAAATTGAGGAAGTTCAAAATGGATATGAGTGTGAAGATTAAAGAAGAAGTAACCAAGCAGCTGCAAACAAAGGTTATTCGTGTCACTCGATATCCTGATTGGTTGGCTAATGTGGTGTCGGTACCAAAGAAAGATGGAAAGATCAGGGTGTGTGTCGATTACCGCAATCTGAATAGGGCAAGCCCTAAAGACAACTTTCCTTTACCCAACATCCATATCTTGATCGACAATTGTTCCGGACATGAGATCGGGTCTTTTGTGGATTGCTATGCTGGGTATCATCAGATTCTGATGGATGAGGAAGATGCGGAAAAGACAGCCTTCATTACGCCGTGGGGAACTTATTGCTATCGGGTAATGCCATTTGGTTTGAAGAATGCTGGGGCAACGTACGTGAGAGCAATGCCACTGTGTTTCATGACATGATCCACAAAGAAATCGAAGTGTATGTAGACGATGTAATCATAAAGTCCAAGCATCAGGAAGACCACGTAGCAGACCTAAGGAAGTTCTTTCAAAGACTTCGAAGGTATGATATTAAGCTCAACCCGGCCAAATGTGCATTTGGTGTTCCATCTGGGAAGTTTTTGGGATTCATTGTCAATCGGCGAGGTATTGAACTGGATCCATCAAAAATTAAATCTATCCAAGAGTTGCCACTGCCGAAGAACAAGACAGAAGTAATGAGTCTGTTGGGAAGATTGAATTACATCAGCAGGTTTATTGCTCAACTCACAGCAACCTGTGAACCCATTTTTCGGCTGTTAAAGAAGGATGCTGCAATAGGATGGATGGCGGAATGTCAGGAGGCATTCGACCAGATCAAAGAATATTTATCAAATCCACCTGTATTGGTTCCCCCTGAGCCGAGAAGACCATTAATTCTTTATCTAACGGTCTTGGAGAATTCTTTTGGTTGCGTGTTGGGGCAACACGACATTACAGGAAGAAAAGAGCAAGCCATCTATTATCTCAGCAAGAAGTTTACAGTATATGAGGTTAAGTACACTCAACTCGAGAAGACATGTTGTGCCCTAACCTGGGTGACCCAGAAGTTGAAACATTATTTATCCTCATATACTACTTATCTCATTTCCCGGTTGGATCCGTTAAAGTATATTTTCCAGAAGCCTATGCCCACAGGAAGGTTAGCAAAATGGTAAATATTACTCACGGAGTTTGACATCGTCTACATGACGAGAACAATCATGAAGGCCCAAGCGTTGGCATATCACTTGGCTGAGCATCCGGTTGATGAAGAATACGAGCCGTTGAGGACATATTTTCCTAACGAGGAAGTAATGAATATAGATGAGTTGAATTTACCTGAGGAACCAGGTTGGAAGCTTTTCTTTGATGGAGCCGCAAATGCGAAGGGAGTTGGAATAGGAGCAGTGCTTATTTCTGAAACAGGACATCATTACCCTGTTACAGCTCAACTGCGTTTCTACTGTACCAACAATATGGCTGAGTATGAGGCATGCATTTTGGGTTTGCGATTAGCGGCAGACATGGATGTCCAGGACATTTTGGTCTTGGGGGACTCGGACCTCCTGGTGCATCAAATTCAGGGTGAATGGGAAACACGGGATGTTGAAGTCAGGAGCCCGCCTGGAGAACGGAGGTTGATATATTTTAAGTTGAAGAAGGCAGGAGCCCGCCTGGAGAACGGAGGTTGATATATTTTAAGTTGAAGAAGTCAGGAGCCCGCCTGGAGAACGGAGGTTGATATATTTTAAGTTGAAGAAGTCAGGAGCCCGCCTGTAGAACGGGGGTTGTTAAATTTTAAATTGAAGAAGTCAGGAGCCCGCCTGGAGAATGGAGATGTTATTTTTAAGAAGTTATTGAAGTCAGGAGCCCGCCTGGAGAACAGAGGTTGTTATATTTTTAAAGTTGTTGAAGTCAGGAGCCCGCCTGGAGAATGGAGGTGTTATTTTTAAGGATTTGTTGAAGTCAGGAGCCCGCCTGGAGAATGGAGGTGTTACACTTAAGTTGTTGCTGAAGTCAGGAGCCCGCCTGGAGAATGGAGGTGTTACATTTAAGTTGTTGCTGAAGTCAGAATCCTGCCTGCAGAACGGAGGTTGTTATATTGTTGAAGTCAGGATCCCGCCTGGAGAATTGAGGTTGTGTCATCTTTCAAAAGTTAAGATTGAAGTCAGGAGCCCGCCTGCAGAACAGAGGAATACATGTCAAGATCAAGCAGAAGGCAGTAATGAGGAGGGTTACAACAAAAATCCTCAGCATAACAAGCTTTAATGCAGAAAGCAGCGTCCCCAACAGACAGAATGGAATAATAAAACTTATACTCAAAAAGGCAAAAGGCCAGTGTCATCCCCGGAAGTTTTCGAAAGAAAGGCACCAGAGGAAACACAAGCCGACAAGAAAGCAAGGAAACCAGAGCAAGGGGAAGACAGATAAGATCTTGTAATCTGTAGTCTAACCTAACTTCTTGATTTTTCTTTTAAGCATGGTATAATAAGGAGGTCAGCAAACAGTAAAAGTAGCATGCAACAACAGTAACATTGCAGTCTCATGGTAGTCCCAGCTACCAAAACTTCCCGAACTACATTGACCTGATTCCTGTTCAGCCCAGGATATGTAGGAAACCTCTGAAGCAAAGGTTCGGTCAAAATCTTTCAAAAAATGCTTCACAAGGAGTACTCGTACGGGCAAAAATCGCTCGTATCTGCTCACTTTATCTTTGCGCGAAAACCCTTCGTGTTTTCGGACAAAGAGGGGCAGCTGTGAGCACGTGATTTTTTTCCTATATGAGAATTACTCCCAAAAAATCCAAAATAAAATAATTTTTCTTTGCGTGCAATTTTGAGAATTTTTGTGACATTTTGGATAATTATTTGTATTTGTCTGCACATGTTTTTTTTTGTTAATTTAATAAAAAATACAAAAAAATATGTCGCATTTGCATTTAGGATTTAATCCTACAATTGTTAGTAATTAATTTTGTTTTACAAAAAAAAAATCATAAAATAAATGTACGTTGCATGTTTAGCATTTAAACGTCTAAATTGTGCGATTTTTGTCGTTAATTGCTATTTAAATGTGCGATAATTATTTTTAGAGTTAATTAGTTTTTTTTTAAGATAATTTAATTTAGAATTTTAGTTTTATTAATTAGGAAGTAAAAGAAAAGAGAACAAAAAATACAAAGAAAATCGGAATTGGGCCTCTTCTTCAAATTCAAGCCACAAGCCCAAAGAATGCCTAATCTTCCCAAACGACCCAGTCCATTTCGAACTGGGTCGACCCAGTCCATAACCCAAAGAGACCCAAACCCCCTTTCTTTCATTTTTCATAAAACAAAACAAAACAAAACAAAAAAAAACCCAAGAAAACCCTAAAACTAAACTATCCGCCACCCCCCCTCATTTCCTTTCTTCTTCTCTAAGCTCCAAAGCTCCCCCAACAATGGATACCCTCCCATGGTTGTTGCGTTGCTTCTTCTTCTTTGTCTAGCAGCCATGAACGACCTCGACAAACAACCACCCATCGCTGCGTCTTCTTCTTCCTCGACCTACCTCAAACGACCTCCGAACTCCCCAAACCAGCAGCCCCATAACCAACAGCCGTCGTCGTCGTCGTCAACTGCATCTCCTCCTCTCGACGCAGATGTTCCTTCTGCTACGTCTAGCCATGGATGAGCTTCATCGAGCTCGAATTCGAGCTCCCATGGCTGCCCGCGTCGCCACTGCTGCTACTGCCTACTGCTGCGCCGCTGCTGCTGCTGCTGTTCTGCCGCTGCTGCTGCTGCCTACTGCTGCGCCGCTGCTACTCGTTGCTGCTGCTCAACGATGTTGCTGCTCGACGATCTTTGTTGATGCTGCTCGATGTTGTTGCTGCTCCATCAAGTTTAATCCGCCGAGGTCGTTGTGTGATGTTTTTAGTTCGTCAAGTTTAAAAGGAAGGTGAGTTTATCGTTGAAGGCAAGATCTGTTAGGGCGTTGGTAGTCTTGGTACGATAATCGTTTTCGGGCAGATTTGTTTTCATTCAAGATCATCGTCGTTTCGATCCGGTTAGTGGGTTTTGAGTTTTATTTTTATCCATATTTCGTTTTGATATTTCTCGAAGCCAAAATCGGTAAATGTTTGATTCTTGTTTTGTTCGTTGGTCATCGTTTTGTTAAATTTTTAGTTTGTTCATGTGTTTTGTTGGTTTAGTTTTCAGACTTAAATGAAAATTTAATTAATTGTTTTTCAGTTTATTTCATGTTAATTTTATTTATTTTTGTAAAAAAGGAATTGTTAGTTTAAGTTTAATATTGTTAGATTTAGTTTAAATTGCTTGAATCCGTTGTTTGTTGTTAATATAGATTTAATTCGTATTCATTTTTTTTAAGTTCGTTTTTAATTCAGTGATTTAATGTGAAGTTATGTTTTGGTTTTTATTTTTTGGATCATGTATCTTTGTTATAATTTTGTTGGATTTAATTTAAAAAGATTAATTGATTATTTGAAGATTAGTGATTTGAATATGTTTATTTGTTTTTGTTTAAGTTTAATTCGAAGTTGAATAAAGCTTGTTTGTTATTGTTGTTGAATCTTTTCATTTATGCTCATACTTTGTTTGATTGATCTTGAATCCAAAATTAGTATATTTTGATCTTCTTGTTTGTTGATTATCATTTTTTGATTATTTCTTCAGTTTGCTTCATGATTTTGTTTAGTTTTAATATAGGAATTGTTGGTTGTAAAGTTGTTAGATTTTAAGTTCAAATGATTATTGAATTTAGAAATATGAATATATTTGTTTGTTGTTGTTGTTGTTGTTGAATCTGAAAGTAGGCTTGTTTGTTGTTAAAGATGTTGTTCAATCAAGATAATTTTAGTTGTTTCTTTGTTGTTCATCATTTAGTTTGAATTTGTTGTTGAACATTGTTAGAAATTGATCATATTGGCTATATTTTGGTTAAGATTGATTAGGTGAATTGGTTATAGCTGATGAGGTAGTTTGGTAATTTGCAATACGTTCAGGGGTAAAGTAGTAATTGCAATAAGGTCGGAGGGGTAGTTTGGGAATTGAACATTTTGAATAATTCTTTATGTTAAGCATGTGGGACAAAAGGTAATGGGGTGTAGGTGATATAATTGTTTAATATAATGGGGGACAAGACATAATGTAGTGGAGGGGAATATGGTAATTGTTTATGATAAGCATGGGGGACAAAATGTAATGGGGTGAGGTTGATATATTTGTTTAATTTAGTGGGATTAAAATGGGGATGAGTGGGAAGATAATGGGTTTGGTAGGAGAAAATGGTTGTTTTATTAATTAATTAAAGGGTTTGGGGATGTGATATATATAGGAGGCTTGATCAGATTTTAGGAGGGGACAAAAAAAAAAGAGGAGACATATAGAGAGAGAAAAAAAAAGAGCTGAATATTTAAGAGAGAAAGCAAATTCCGAAAAAATATTAAAACTTTCAAGAAAAAAAATACAAATAAAAAAGGAGCTGGAAATTAGAAGAGAGAGTAGTACACACTTGATAAATATTCTGATATACAGGTTTAGAAAAGAAGGGTTAAACATTAATTAGCCTTTCAAAATCTGAAAATTCCCTTGGATTCTGCCCGTTGTTTGTTGTTGGTGTTTCTGGATTTTATTTTGATTTTCAAACCTGTCATTGGGATTTCTGTTGACTGGATTGCTGGTTATTATTGTTGTTGCTGTGTTACGTACTACGTGGCTGACTTTCTTCTTCTTATATTGACAATACCAGGTACACAACTGTAATTTTGGCCTTTTGTAAGCTGAAAATGAAGAATGGAAGTTTAAATTTTTTATTTAGTTTTTTTATTAATTGCATTTAGGTTATTTCATGTATTATTATTCTGTAAATCGCCGTTGTTTTGCATAATTAGGCATATTGTAGCGATGTATTAAATAATGCTTTGCTTTAACCTGATTATTAGGTAGTATATATTTAAGCATGTTCATTACTGTTTAAACTGTCAAATAATTAAAATAGAAGAAAATAACGTAAAAATGGCTTTATTAAATCAGTTTGGCAAAATTGATTAAGTTCCTTATTCATAAGGGTTTTAGTATCGCCAACGTTAAGTTAATCGGAATCATGTAGCTAAATTCAGTTAAAACATGAATTAATTTTGCAAATCAAATATTAGGACAGGATTTGAATTAAAACAAGGTTAGTTAAGGTTAAATTATTTAATTTTTAGAAATACGGTTTAGTAATCAAGATTATTTCTAATTTTCATTATTTGTAAATAATTAATTTCAATAGCTCAAGTCATCTAACAATATGATTTTTAATCCGACTATGGGATAATTAGTTTTTTTAAAAAAAAAAAAATATTTGACAATTCCATGTTGTATTTATAATTATAATTTTTATTACTTTCTGTTAATATTTGTTTTTCTACTCTATTTAATATGTTATTTTTAAGAATGTAGAGATTGATTTTATATCTATAGACAAATTTAGTAATAATAAAAATGTAGTCATTAAAGGATATTCTTAAAATAAGGAAGGATTTCGCTAAAAATAAATAGATGTAAACAATACAAAAATTTGCAGGATTCTCCAATCTCATTTATTTATTTAATTATTTTTAAAAAAATATACTTAGAATTTGGGATGGACTGTTTAGTGAATTTCACTTCCTTCCCCAAAGATAATAACGCGCTAGACTCCTTAGGCGCGATTTAATTAATTTTACCTTCTTAAACTCGGATGCGCATTTCATGCGACCCAAATCTAAATCCTAAAACATTGAATAAAAATATGTTCCGGATTGCGGGTGCATTTCATGTGACGTAATCCAAAGACATGTTTTAAACGATGTTCACAATTTTTTTTAAAAAAAAATATATAATAATAAAAGCGGTAAAGAGTTAAAACTTGCACATAAGTTCATATTTGTATAAAAATCAGATAATCAAGCCGAATATGACAGTTGAGCGACCGTGCTAGAACCACGGAATTCGGGAATGCCTAACACCTTCTCCTGGGTTAACAGAATTCCTTATCCGGATTTCTGGTACGCAGACTGTAATATGGAGTCATTCTTTTCCTCGATTCGGGATTAAAATTGGTGACTTGGGACACCCTAAATCTCCCAAGTGGCGACTCTGAAATAAATAAATAAATTCCGTTTCGATCGTCCATTAATTGAAAAAAACTCCTACGCCCCTCGTGGGTGCCGAAAAAAGGAGGTGTGACAGCCGCAACGAGTATTATCCCCCTCCTTGTCCCCTGAGACAGCAGCACTCCTCAGTAAAAACTAGTCGCCCACCCTTTATCATTCTTTAATTCTAAAAAAACAGAACATACACACAAAGATGGGGAAGATGTAATTTGGATAGAAATTTTCCACTAATCTCGCTCATAGCTACTCCAAAAGCACATAAGTTATAACTGAAGAAAATGAAGATTTTAATTGTCCATTGATTTTGATACAGTGATCGTTTGGATTTAGTGTTAGCATTGAAATTGGTAAAATGGACGGTGGAGGAGGTCTTTGTTCATTCGCACGTCGAGGTTGATTTTGGTGTCGTTCGCAGTTCCGGTCTGGGTTTCTAGTCTGTAGCTCGCTTGAGGATTTGCGGTATTACTTGAAAAATAAGCTTAAGTGGGCGAAGTTACTCTTGACAAGTATGTCACTGATTTCAAATTGATTTTCTTGTTTGCTTGTTTCATTTCTATGTATGTGTCTCTCTTTAATTAAATGCTACTGTTATTCTTGTTTCGTCAATCTATTTGGATGAATGTTTGAGCATATTACCGTCTCAACTTTTACATCTTAATTCTTGATTATCATTGAAATTATGCTATTGTTAGGAAAGATTTAGATTTTTCCTCACAAATGCTAATAAGTCATAACAACACAGATCTGCGCTCTATTCTTGAATGAATATTAAATTGTTAGATTAATTAAGTTGGCGAGTTAGTGGTTAGTGTCAGAATCTTTAATAAACTGATGGAATTTGCGACAATGAACATCCGTAGAAATGTTTCTTTTAGGCACGCATTTAATCAATTATCGTGATTGTGTACATGTTTGCGTGACATAATTATGATTCTTTTAAAAATAAATCGAGGTATGCGTTCGTGCAACTTTAGCCAAACATTCTTAATATAATAAAGCGTAATTAATTGTGGACACGTACGCATGATGTGATTCTTGACGTGCCAAACGAAATGAGTACACGTACACGTGACTCATTTTTGAGATAACTCCTTAATTACGAATAATCAAGCAATTAAAAGCGGTTAAAGGGGTAAATGCACATAGGTTTAAAAATAAGTAATTAAAATGATTAATTAACCAGGTATGATTGAAGCGACCGTTCTAAAACCACGGAACCCGGGAATGCCTAACACCTTCTCCCGGGTTAACAGAATTCCTTACCCGGTCTTCTGTGTTCGCAGACCATAAATAGAGTCAATTTCCTCGATTTGGGATTTAAAATAAACTAGTGACTTTGGACACCATAAATTATCCTAAGTGGCGACTCTGAATTTAAAATGAATAATCTCATTTCGATTTTGTTACTTTAATTGGAAAAACTCCCTTATATCCCCTTTCAAGTAAAAAAAAAAAGAGGTGTGACAGTGATTAGTCTTTTCACACTTGTAGCTGTCATCATTAGTTTGCTTCTTCGGAGCTCTTTCCTTGATGTAGCTTTCATTTCTTGAAGAACTCTTTCCTCTCCTTAGGTACTTATTGAAGTCTTTGGTGATCATTTCCATTTCATCATCTTTCAAATCAGAACCTTCAGTGATTCTAAGTGCTAAGCTCATTTCCTTCTTTGGTACATCAATTTTCATGATTTGTCTCCTAAATTCATAGGCAGTAAGATTCCCAATCAATTCTTCTAACGGGAGAGTGGCAATATTCTTTGATTCCCGGATGGCAGTGATCTTGCTTTCCCAAGTAATTGGCAAGACCCTGGTGAGTATCTTCTCAATTCTTTCTTCTTCACGAATAATTGTTCCAAGAGATTTTAGTTCATTTGTCAATGTAGTGAACCTTGTGTACATCTTCTGAATGGTTTCTCCATCCTTCATAGCAAAGTTCTCATACTGAGATTATAGTAGAGTTCCTCTAGATCTCTTCACCTGAGTTGTTCCTTCATGGGCCACTTGTAGTGTGTCCCAAATTTGCTTAGCAGTGGAACAACCTTGGATTCTGCAGTACTCATTTGGACTAAGTCCACAAACAATCTATTTCTTGGCTTTTTCATTCTTTTCCCACTTCTTCAGATCCTCAGCATTGCAATCAGCTCTTGTCTTTGGCACATCTACTCCTTCAGCATTTTTCTTCAAAGTAGTCAGTGGACCATCAGTGACGATGTCCCATAACTCATAGTCCTCTCCTTGTATGTGATCTCTCATTTTGTTCTTCCACCAAGAGTAGTACTGGCCATTAAAAAGTGGTAGCCTAATAGTGGATTACCATTCCTAATTTCCAAACGGTGCACTCATCTTAATCTTCTCCTAAGGTGTTAGCCTCTTCAAGGATAACCTGCTCTGATATCGATTGATATTTTATACTTCAATACCACACAAGAGGAGGGGTGATTTGTGTAGTATTCAATTTTTCATGTGCACAGATTATAGAAGGACCTGGTTCTTCTATGTGTTCCTTATACTACAGTTGTGGAATAATAAATGTAGAAAATAAAGAACACACAAATTTTTACGTGAAAAATACCTGGCTCAAAAGGTGAAAAATCACGACGTACTACCTAGTGGGATTTTTTCCAACACTTCACTAAATCACTGAACCAAGACAACGTTTACAAAGCTCTTGCAAACCTAAGGATTACCTCTAACCCTTTGTGAAAACCAGTCTTAGAGTGTTGCGACAGTTTCAAGTTAACTCTAACTTGAACAATACACTCAGAGTACCAAGTACAAATGGTTCTATAGAAAGCTGGAAGATACAACTCAAAAGTCCTACTATGATGAAACCAGAATAAAAGACAGACTTTGGAATTGGTTCTTCTGTCTGGCAGGTTCGCACACTTGAATCACACGGGAATTGCTTACAAAATGCCTTCCTATTTTGCTCTCAATTCGTGCTTTCACTTATGTATTTGTGTGTCTCTGTAAGATGAGAACATCCTAAATATATAGAGTTAGTAGAATAGGAAATAACTAGAGTTCTAATGCTATACTCTTCCTTGGTGAAAGAGTTCTAGTTATCGTTAATGTCCAATTCCTCCCTTATCTAGGATAGAGTTCTCTTCAAGTGAGGAGTCCTGATCCTTATCAGGTAGGCAACCTTTTTGTGATGACCCGATAGGTCATCTTATGTTTTAGAACCTAATTCAGTATTTAAAGCCTCAAATACCTTATTTTATCCTTCCTCGATTCGCGTGTGCAGTCCAGGTATTTTTCCGAAAAGCTTTTATGTGAAAAACTGATAAAATATAAAAAATTTGCCTTGAAATCCATTTGAATTGACTTTGATCAATATTTTAAGCAAACGGACCTGGATCCGTATTTCAATGGTCCCGATGGGTTCGAATCGTGATGTGGGACTTAGGTATATGTCTGGAATCGAATTCGGAGGTCCCTAGCTTGAGTTATCACATTTAGTTGAAATTTGAAAGTTTAAAAGCTTAATGACTTTGAAAGGTTGACCAATGTTTGACTTTATTGATATCGGATCCGTATTTTGGTTTCGGAACCCAGTATAACTCCATTAGTATATTTATGACTTGTATATCAAATTTGGTGAGAAACGGAGTTGGTTTGACGTGATTTGAATGTTCGGTTTTAAAATAGAAGTTTCAAAGTTTTCTTGAAAATTTCATTTGATTTGGTGTTCCATTTGTTGTTCTAGTTGTTATTTTGGCGATTTGATCACGCGAGCAAGTTCGTATGATGTTTTTCGACTTGTGTGCATGTTTGGTTTGGAGTGAGTTTCAGATAGGCTACAGAGTGAATTTGGACTTAGAAAACATAGCTGGTGCATCAGGTTTGCAAATCATGCATTTGCGAGGACTTGATCGCAACTAAGATTCTTGCAAATGCGAAGTCAGGATCGCATTTGCGAAGAGGGGGGGGCTTCAGCTCTGCTTTTGCAAAGATAATCCCGCAAATGCGATGATGGCAGGGTTTGCAATTGCGAGAAAATTGTCGCATTTGCGACTGGAATCAGATCAAGGCAGAAGTTCGCTTCTGCGAAGGACCTTGGCTCGAATTTGCGACATATGCATCGCATTTGCGAAGATAATAGGCTCAGAGATTCTTTGCATTTGCCAGGAATTGATCACAATTGCGATCATCACAATTGCGAACTTTCTGTCACAATTGTGATAACTGCAGTTGGGTAAAAGAAGGGAAAACGGGATTTTTGTTCATTCTTCAAGTTTTCAAAACTAGAAAATCTGAGAGACGATTTTTAAAAGAAATCTTCTTCCTCAATCCATTGATAACTGATTCTAACTTATTTTCCTTCAATCTTACATTACATTTCATAAGTTTTCAACATAAAATCTAGTATTTTCATGGTGGAAATTGGGGGTTTGGGTAGAATTAGGGATTTTGTAAAATTGAAATTTAGACCTCAAATTGAGGTCGGATTCCAAAACAAATTACATAACCGGGCTTGGGAGTGAATGAGTAATCGGATTTTGGTCTGAATTTCGAATTTGGACCAAGCGGGCTTGGGAGTTGACTTTTGTTAACTTTTTTAATAATGACCTAAATTTAATATTTTGCAATCATGGGTAACTCCTAAAGCCCTTTTTGAAAGTTTTTGGTTGGTAATTTGCTAGATATTATTGGTTCGGAGGCTTGTTTGAAAGGCAAAGTTGTGATTGAGCTTTGAGTAGTCTTTGGAGCGAGGTAAGTGTTGAGTCTAACCTTGACTTGAGGGAATTAGGAACCCTCGAACTATGTGCTATGTGAATTTCATGTGAGAGGCGTATATGCGAGGTGACGAGTGCTTATACACTATTGAATGACTTGTTTTCCCTGATTTTCCGCTTTCCTTCATTATCTCATTTCATGTCTTAAATGTTATATACCCTAAATGTTTTCCATGCTTATTTGCTACCTGTTAATCAATGTCCTCTCCTGTTAATGATGTTAGATCTTTTTATAGTTTCATGATTCCCTGCTATTTGCTTAAATTGACTTACTTCCACCTTCTAATTGTCAATTATTGGACTGGTCTCGTTGTATAGTATTACTTATGTAGATTCTTATGGTGTACAAGGTTTCCTTTTTGGTTTAGTTTGGTATTTATTGATCGTAAAGGTTTTCGTGGTTTGAATTGTTAATTTAATTGTGCACATTGAGTATTTGATACTGATATGGTGGGATCGGGTTACACGCGGCAACATGTGGAATAAGGGTGGATTGATATGGTGAAATAAGAGATAATCTGTATTGTACGGTGGGATTGGGTTGCACGTCGTAACAGGTGGAATAAGGGTGGATTGATATGGTGAAATAAGGGTGAATTATGATTATGATATTGATATATGGTGGGATCGGGTTGCGCACCGCAACATATATATTATTTACTATTGTTGATGTTATTATGGTGAAATAAGGGAGGATTCTGTGTTGTACGGTAGGATCGGGTTACGCGTCGCAACAACTTATGTGTTTCTATTTCCTCGAGTTGCATTGGTTTTCGGTATTCTCATTTGAAATGCTAAGGATTGGTAATTCTGGACGACACTAGCTAATATTTTGAGGTTGTAGTTATTATTTTTAGTTGACTGTCTTATTCTGTTCCGCATTTCTTTTTTCTGTCTTTATTATATACTGCATACAGGTTGTAGTGTAGATGACCTGCCATATCCTCGTCACCACTTCGTCGAGGTTAGACTCGTGCACTTGTGACACCGGGTTCAAGGATGTATCAAATGTTTGGCTTGCCTAGCAAGTGAAATGTTAGGCGCTATCACGGTCCCGACGGTGGGAATTCCGGATCGACAAGTTGGTGTCACATCTCTAGGCTGCATAGGTCTCAGAAGTCACGAGCAAACTTAATAGAGTCTGGAGGATCGGTACAGAAATGTTTGTACTTATCTTCCAATGGCTATGGAGTTAGGAACAATTTCACTTCTATTTTTTTCTGTCGTGCGATTTCATTCTATCATTATTGATTGAACCCTTCTATTCTGTTCTCTCGCAGATGGCGAGAATATGCACCGCATCTTCAGCTCGACAGCAGCCGGAGCCCCCAGCGACAGCTCCTACAAAGGGTAGAGGTCGAGGCCAAGGTCGCACCAAAGACCAAGACAGGGCCAGAGCTCGAGTAGCAGCACCACCGGTGGAGCCTTAGGTGGATTTTGATGAGGAGGTTCCAGCCCAAAATGTGCCTATCAGACCAGCTCAGATCCCAGAGGGGTTCATCGCCACCCTAGTGCTTCATTATGCTTTGGTCCATTTGGTGGGCCTTATGGAGAGTGAGGCCCAGGATGGTACATTTCCTATGGCACCAGCCGTCTCTCAGGCCGGGAGAGGAGCACAGACTCCCGCTACTCACACCCCGGAGCAGATGGCTTCCCACTATCAGACTCTAGTAGCCCCACCAATTGGGGCAGTTCAACTAGTTGTTGTAGCATATGCCAGTGATGGACATGCCATGTCTTCTGAGGGCTTATTGAGATTGGACAAGTTCACCAAGATCTTCCCAGACCACTTCAGTGGAGAAACTTCTGAGGACTCATAGGATTATCTTGACTTTTGCCATGAGGTGCTACGGAACATGGATATAGTTGAGACCAATAGGGTTGATTTCGCTGTGTTTTAGATGACGGGTTCTGCCGAGAGATGGTGGAAGGATTATGTATCTACTAGATCAGCTGGGTCGCCTGCTCTTACTTGGGACCAGTTCTCTCATCTATTTCTTGAGAAGTTCCTCCGTATCACACTGAGATAGAGTTGCCGTAGGCAATTTGAGTGTCTCCAGCAGGGTAGTATGTTAGTCATGCAATATAAGACCCGTTTTGTAGATCTTGCCTGTCATGTTATTCTTCTGCTTCCTACCGAGAGAGAGAGCGAGAGAGAGAGAGAGAGAGGGTGAGAATGTTTATTGAGGAAATCGATCACCCTATCAAGCTTCAGACGGTCAATGAGACTGGGGCTGAGATTTCTTTTCAGACGGTTGCTAATGTCGCCAGGCGAATCGAGGATGTTCTTTCACAGGAGAGAGAGGGCAGGAGTCTGATAAGAGGCCTCATCATTCCCATGGTTTTAGTGGTGCCTCATCTGGAGGCAGGGGTACTTTTGGTAGGGTTCATCCTCCCAAGCCATATCAGTTAGTGCTTCAGGTATCCTATAGTGCTTCAAGGAGTCGTAGTCCTTATGTGCCTCATTCTAGGAAGCTAGCCTACAGTGCACCGCCATCTCCTATCAGTGCACCTCCTACTCAAAGTTATCACTGTGGTTATCAAGCCCATTCGGGTCAGTCTCGTCAGCCACATCACCAAGATGGTGTTTTGAGTGTGGTGGTTTTGGGCATATCAGGAGGACCTATCCGATATTATTGGGCGACACGCCATAGCAGCGTTATCGTGCCATGATTCTGGAACCGGCTGCACCACTGCCCTCTTAGCCATCTAGAGGCAGGGGTCAGGCAGCTAGAGGTGGAGGTCAGGACATTAGAGGTGGAGGTCAGGCCACTAGAGGTAGAGGTCAGACTGCTAGGGGTGGAGGCCAGCTAGCTAGAGGTCGTCCTAGGGACGTGGTTCAGATTGGTGGTGCTCAGCCCAAATGTTATGCTTTCCTAGCCAGGCCTGAGGCTGAGTCATCAAACGCTGTTATCACAGTTATTGTTTCAGTTTTCTATAGAGATGTATCAGTTCTATTTGATTTGGGCTCTACTTATTCCTACGTGTCATTCTATTTTGCTTCATATTTGGTTGTGCCTCGTGATTCTTTGAGTGCTCTTGTGTATGTGTACACATTGTGGGAGATTCTATTGTTATAGATTGTGTTTATCGTTCGTGTGTGGTTACCATCGGGAGTCTTGAGACTAGCTTAAATCTTCTACTTCTCGATATGGTTGATTTTGATGTCATTTTGGGTATGGATTGGCTGTCACATTATCATGCTATATTGGATTGTCATGACAAGTGGTGACCTTAGCCTTTCTAGGAATGCCTCGATTAGAGTGGAGAGGGACTCATGGCCATTCTACTAGTAGTGTTATCTCTTATGTGAAGGCTCGACATATGGTCGAGAAGGGTTTCCGTGATGGATTCAGTATTTGGCTTATGTCCGCGATTCTAGAGCGGAGATTCCTTCCATGGATTCAGTACCAGTTGTTCGTGAGTTTCCAAAGGTGTTTCCTGCGGACTTGCCGGGGACGCCACCCGACAGGGATATTGACTTCTGTATTGATTTGGCTCCGGGCACTCAGCCCATTTCTATTCCACCATATCGCATCCCCCCCGGAGTTGAAGTAATTGAAGGACCAGTTGCAAGATTTGCTTGATAAAGGTTTTATTAGACCTAGTGTCTTGCCCTAGGGTGCGCCTGTGTTGTTCGTGAAGAAGAAGGATGGATCAATGAGGATGTGCATAGATTATCAGTAGTTGAAAAAAGTCACCATCAAGAACAAGTTTCCATTACTGATGATTGATGACTTATTTGATCAGCTTCAGGGCGCCAAAGTGTTTTCGAAGATTGATTTGAGGTCTGGCTACCATCAGTTGAGGATTAGGGCATCCGATGTCCCTGATAACTTTTTGGACTCGATATGGGCATTACGAGTTTCTAGTGATGTCATTTGGGCTAACAAATGCTCCAATAGCATTTATAGATTTGATGAACTGGGTGTTCAACCCCTATCTGGATTCCTTTATGATTGTGTTTATTGATGATATCTTGATCTACTCCCGCAGTCAAGATGAGCATGAGCTGCATCTTCGGATCGTACTTCAGACTCTGAGAGACAGCAAGTTATATGCTAAGTTTTCAAAATGCGAGTTTTGGTTGAGCTCAGTTGCTTTCTTGGGGCACGTTGTATTAGTAGAGGGCATTCAGATGGATCCTAAGAAGATTGAGGCAGTTCAGAACTGGCCTAGACCCATTTCAGCTATGGAGATCCGGAGTTTGTTGGGTTTAGCGGGATATTACCATCGGTTTGTGAAAGGGTTTTCATCTATAGCAACCCCGTTGACCAGGTTGACCCAGAAGGGTACCCCATTCAGATGGTCAGACGAGTGTGAGGCGAGCTTCCAAAAGCTCAAGGCTGCTTTGACTACTGCACCAGTTTTGGTGTTGCCCACAGGTTCAGGATCTTATACGGTATATTGTGATGCATCTCGTATTGAGCTTGGTGCAGTATTGATGCAGGATGGCAAGGTGAATTCATATGTGTTGCGGCAGCTGAAATTTTATGAGAAGAATTACCCTGTCTATGACTTAGAGTTAGCAGCCATTGTTCATGCGCTAGAGATTTGGAGGCACTATCTTTACGGCGTGTTGTGTGAGGTATTCACAGATCATCGGAGCTTGTAGTATTTGTTCAAACAAAAAGAGCTCAAATTGAGGTAGATGAGGTGGTTGGAACTATTGAAAGACTATGATATCACCATCTTGTATCATCCCGGGAATGCCATTGTGGTAGCCGATGCCTTGAGTAGAAAGTCAGTGAATATGGGAAGCCTCACGTACATTCCAGTCGGTGAGAGGCCGCTTGCATTAGATTTTCAGGCTTTGGACAATCAGTTCATAAGGTTGGATGTTTCTAAGCCTAGTCGTGTTCTAGCTTGTACAGTCATTCAGTCTTCCTTGTTTGAGCATATTAGGGAGTGGCAGTATAATGACCCTCATTTGCTTGTCCTTAGGGACGCAGTGCAGCACGGTAATGCCAAGCAGGTTACTATTGGAGGATGGAGTTTTAAGGATGCAGGGTCATGTTTGTGTGCCTAATATAGATGGACTTCGTGAGTTGATTCTTGAGGAGGCCCACAGTTCCCGATATTCTATTCATCCAAGTGCCACCAAGATGTATTAGGACTTGCGGCAATGTTATTGGTGGAGGAGGATGAAGGACATAGTTGCATATGTAGCTCAATGTCTTAATTGTCATCAAGTAAAGTATGAGCATCATAAACCTGGTGGTTTGCTTCAGAAGTTAGAGATTCCTGAGTGCAAATGGGAGCGTATCGCTATGGGTTTCGTTGTTGGACTCCTATGGACTTAGAGGAAGTTCGATGCGTTTTGGGTCATTGTGGACAGGCTGACCAAGTTAGCGCATTTCATTTTTGTGGTAGTTACCTATTCTTCAGAGCGGTTGGCTTAGATTTACATCTACGAGATCATCCGTATTCACGGTGTGCCTGTGTCTATTATTTCTGATCAAGGTACACAATTCACCTTGCACTTTTGGAGAGTAGTACTGCGTGAGTTGGGCATGCAGGTTGAGTTGAGCACAACATTTCATCCTCAAACAGATGAATAGTCCAAGCGCACTATTTAGATATTGGAGGATATGTTTTGCGTTTGTGTTATAGACTTCAGAGGTTCTTAAGATCAGTTCTTGCCACTTTCGGAGTTTGCCTACAAAAACAGCTACCAGTCGAGCATTTAGATGGCTCCCTATGAGGCATTATATGGGAGGCGGTGCCGATCGCTAGTTGGATGGTTCATGCCGAGGGAGGCTCGGTTGTTGGGTGCAGATTTGGTACAGGATGCCTTGGATAAGGTTAAGATTATTCAGGATCGACTTCACATAGCTCAGTCCAGGCAGAAGAGTAATGCCGATCGTAGAGTTCTTGATGTTGCATTCATGGTCGGATAGAGGGTATTGCTCTGCGTTTCACCCATGAAGGGTGTGATGAGGCTCGGAAAGAAAGGCAAGTTAAGCCCTACGTATATCAGACCTTTTTAGAATCTCCAGAGAGTGGGTGACGTGGCTTACAAGCTCGCATTGCCACCTAGTTTATCAGCAGTTCATCCGGTGTTCCATGTGTCCATGCTCTAGAAGTATCATGGTGATCCGTCCCACGTGTTAGATTTCAGCTCTGTCCATTTGGACAAGGATTTGACTTATGAGGAGGAGCCAGTGGCTATTCTAGCCCGGCAGTTCGTCAGTTGAGGTCAAAGAGTTATCCTTCAGTTCGAAAGCAGTGAAGAGGTCAGCTCGTTGAGGCAACTAATTGGGAGTCCGAGTCGGACATGCAGAGTAGATATCCACACCTTTTCACCAGCCCAGGTAATTTTCTATGTCCGTTCGAGAACGAACGATTGTTTTAGAGGTGGAGAATGTGATGACCCGATAGGTCATCTTATGTTTTAGAACCTAATTCAATGTTTCGAAGCCTCAAATACCTTATTTTTAGCCATCCTCGATTTGTGTGTACAGTTCGGGTGTTTTTTCGGAAAGCTTTTATGCTAAAAACTGATAAAATATGAAATTTTTGCCTTAAAATCTATTTGAGTTGAGTTCGGTCAACATTTTGAGTAAACGGACCTAGATCCATATTTTGATAGTCCCATGGGTCTGTATCGTGACTTGAGACTTGGGCGTATGCCCGGGATCAAATTCGGAGATCCCTAGCTCGAGTTATCGCATTTTGTTGAAATTTAAAAGTTTAAAAGCTTAATGACTTTGAAAGGTTGACCAATTCTTGACTTTATTAATATCGGGTTCGTATTTTGGTTCCGGAATCTGGTATAGGTCCATTACTATATTTATGACTTGTCTGTCGAATTTGGTGAGAAACGGAGGTGGTTTGACATGATTGGGACGTCCGGTTGTTAAAATAGAAGTTTCAAAGTTTTCTTGAATATTTCATTTGATTTGGTGTTCCATTCGTAGTTCTAGGTGTTATTTTGGCGATTTGATCGCGCGAGCAAGTTCGTATGATGTGTTTGGACTTGCGTGCATGTTTGGTTTGGAGTGAGTTTCGGATAGGTTGCGGAGTGAATTTGGACTTAGAAAACATAACTGGTGCCTCAGGTATGCAGATCTCGTATTTGCGAGGACTTGATTGCAAATGCGAGCCTTGCAAATGTGAAGTCAGGATCTCATTTGTGAAGAGGGAGAGGGCTAGGTCAGCTTCGCTTTTGCAAAGAGAAGCCCGCAAATGCCATGGGGACAGGGTTCGCAATTGCGGGAAAATTGTTGCATTTGTGACTGGAATCAGATCAAGGCAGACTCGCATTTGCGAGTCAGTTATTCGCTTTTGCGAAGGAACTTGGCTCGCATTTGCGAAGATAACAGGCTCAGACATTCTTCGCATTTGCGAGGAATTGATCGCAATTGTGATAACTACAGTTGGGTAAAAAAAGAAGGGAAAACGAGATTTTTGTTCATTCTTCAAATTTTCAAAACTAGAAAACCCTAGAGGCGATCTATTAAAGAACTCTTCTTCCCCAATGCATTAGTAAGTGATTATAACCTTTTTTTTTCAATCTTTCATTACATTTCATAAGTTTTCAACATAAAATCTAGTGTATTCATGGTAGAAATTGGGGATTTGGGTAGAATTAAGAATTTTTGTAAAATTGGGATTTAGATATCAAATTTAGGTCGGATTCCAAAATAAATTACATAACCGGGCTTGGGAGTAAATGGGTAATCGGATTTTGGTCCGAATTTTGGGTTTGGACCAAGCGAGCTCGGGAGTTGACTTTAGTTGACTTTTTTAATAATGACCTAAATTGAATTTTTTGTAATCATAGGTAATTCCTAAGGCTTTTTTTGAAATTGTTTGGTTGGTAATTTGCTAGATATTGTTGGTCCAGAGGCTTGTTTGACAGGCAAAGCTGAGGTTGAGCTTTGAGTGGTCTTTGGAGCGAGGCAAGTGTTGAGTCTAACCTTGACTTGAGGGAATTAGGAACCCTCGGACTATGTGCTATGTGAATTTCATGTGAGCGGCGTATATGCGAGGTGACGAGTGCTTATACACAGCTGAATTACTTGTTTTCCCTGATTTTCTGCTTTCCTTCATTATCTCCTTTCTTGTCTTAAATGTTATATGCCCTAAATGCTTTCCATGCTTATTTGCTACCTGTTAATCAATGTCCTCTCTTGTTAATGATGTTAGATCTTTTTATAGTTTCATGATTCTCTGCTATTTGCTTAAACTGTCTTACTTGCACCTTCTAATTGTCAATTATTGGACTGGTCTCACTGTGTAGTATTACTTATGTAGATTCTTATGTTGTACAAGGTTTCCTTTTTTGTTTAGTTTGGTATTTATTGATCGTAAAGGTTTTCGTGGTTTGAATTGTTACTTTGACTGTGCACATTGAGCAATTGGTACTGATATGGTGGGATCGGGTTGCATGCCGCAACAGGTGGAATAAGGGTGGATTGATATGGTGAAATAAGAGTAAATCTGTACTGTACGGTGAGATCGGGTTGCACGTCGCAATAAGTGGAATAAGGATGGATTGATATGGTAAAACAAGGGTGAATTATGATACTGATATTGATATATGGTGGGATCGGGTTGCGCGTCGCAACATATATATGTTATTTACTATCATTGATATTATTACGATTAAATAAGGGAGGATTCTGTGTTGTACGGTGGGATCGGGTTGCGCGCCGCAACAACTTATGTGTTTCTATTTCCTCGAGCTGCGTTGGTTTTCGGTATTCTCATTTGAAATGCTAAGGATTGGTAATTCTGGACGACACTAGCTTATTTCTTGAAGCTGTAATTATTATTTTCATTTGACTGTCTTATTTTGTTCCGCATTTCTCGTTTTTTGTCTTTATTATATACTACTTACAGGTTGTAGTGTAGGTGACCTGCCATAGCCTCGTCACCACTTCGTCGAGGTTAGGCTCGGCACTTACAGAGTACGTGGGGTTGGTTGTACTCATAATACACTCTGCACTTCTTGTGCAGATTTTGGAGTCGGTCCCAGTGGCGGTTAATGAGCTTGGATTTGGCAGCGTGCGGAGACTTGAGGTACAGCTGCTCATCGCTGCAGCCCCTGCAGTACCCTTCTCTTTTTTTATTTATTTAGTATGTACCTTCTTTTCAGACAACTTTATGTTATTTCATATCCTTGTATGTACTATTCTAGTAGCTCGTGCACTTGTGACACTGGGTTCAGGGATGTATTAAACGTTTGGTTGTTTTAGCTTCCGCATTATTACGTTGGATTATTGCAGTAGTTTTGGTTCTTTCTCATTAACTAATATTAAACTGTTAAAATGGATAGAATATTCTAATGTTGGCTTGTCTAGCAAGTGAAATGTTAGGCGCCATCACGGTCCCGACGGTGAGAATTTCGGGTCGTGATATTTTTCGTTCAGGAGATATCCAATATAACTATTTATGCTTATCTCCTTCACGTGCATGCCTTGTGCTCAAATCTGCCTGTGTATGTATACATTGTGTATAGACCTGGTTCATGCGTGTATTTCTTTGTCAATAATCATAACAAACTTACTCAGGCCAACAAATGACCTTTCAAGTGTAACCAATAATGACGTGAAGTATTTTCAAAACAACTAGTTTTAGTATACACACGTTGTGCGTGTACCCTTATCACAATAATTATTATTTTAAAATAAAATCGCACTAAAATTATATTAAAATTATGCTTGAGTTATAAAAAAAAGGTGTAAAATATTGATGTGATAAATAGATTATGAATTTTTAACTAACGATTTTATTCACTTTGATATAATCTAAGTGTAAGATATATAATAATAGTGTAAAAATATAGCTCGTCCCAAATTTGAAATATTAATTGTAGTCATACTTTTATCAAATGCAAAATTTTATTTCTAAAATTTAAAAAATAATAATCAATTACTATTTTATTTTGGATCTTTGTGCTTGTTGAATTATTTAGTGTTGTTTATCTTTTGCGGATCAATTTTCGCTCACTCTCTTTCTCATTTATATATTCTCAAATTTTTTTCTTCGTTATTCTAATTGTTGAGGTTAGTAATAAAATATTTTGTAAATTACCAATCTAATGACTTCAATATAATGTGAAAATACGCTATATATAAGATATGGTATAAATTAATTTACATATTTACTACAAAGGTAACAAAAATTTAAAAGAACAACTTTCAAATTAACCAAAAATTTAAACAAATTATTCCTCTATCCCAACAAACGTGGTTGAATAATAGAACATATTGAAGGAGCTGCAACTAGTACATTGAATTACGGACTTCCTACCTATGCAAAGTTTTATGATATAAACACGTCCTTTTTGATAATCAAAATTTTAGTTGATGTAAAAGTTTTAAACATTAGAAAATATAGTTGTGTTTAATAGTTCAAATAAGGAAGAATTTATATAAAGAAAAATATTAATCGATTTTGAAGTCCTAAATTGTTACACCTTGTGTATTCGGCGTAATCATGTTGTAAATGGGCTAATTCTATAGGAAGATAATTTCTATGAGATATTTAAATGATGCGATAGTTATACGTTAAGATTGGAAGTCATTTGAGTTGCGATTAAAAATTCGACAAAGATCGTCGCAAGTTACGGGTTTAAATTTCACTGGAATTTGGATAAAATGTTGATGAGCTTTTCTCTCAATATACTGGTAGTTATGGTGTTTTCTACCTACCAAATCGAAGGTCTATGAGTCTAGTTTCCAACACAACAAACCGTTCGTTAATACGACTTCGGAGTAGAGAGATATTAACCTTTTCGTACAAGGGTGCACACTGTTACGGGAACAGTGTGCTTAGTCGGGTTTAGTTTAAAAAAATTTATTTAAGTCAATCTTTAAAACTGAAACCCCTGCGTTTTATCCTCTCCAAAACAGAACCTAACACCTAGGGATTTCCTCTCAAACTCCTCCCATCCATCTAGCCAATGATAACAACAATTTAGTCATCCTCAAGATGGAGAACACCATGGTAACTTCGGAATCGTGAATTCTTCGGTGTTTCACTTTTCATAGCAAGACTCCGCCTTGAAGTAATTTCGAATTTTGAGTAATTCTGGTCACATAAGGTATGATTTAACTTCCTCTTTGATCTTTGTAAACTTCTACCATAAGAATTCCTAAGAAATAGTTGAAACCTCTATAGAAATGTTCTTGATTTTTTTAAGAAACCTCTCTTAATATGGCTTGATTGTTGGGGTTGTTCTATATGGTTTTATTGTGTTGTTTGGATCTGTGAAGACATGGATGGAATCTTGTCGATGAGGAGATGTAGTAAAGTAAAATTTGGTGGTATGTTGGGGGGAAATTAATCTACAAAAGAGTCTATAAATTCATGGCCACAAGTTGTTCGCGTAAATGTCTAAATGAAGAATTATATAAGCTATGAGCTTGAATTTGATTTTGAATGGTTCGTATTATGTAGAAAATCATTCCTAAGGCTTTCGAGGTCTCGGAAATAGTATATAACTCCATCGACAAGGTATGTAGGGCTTTCGCTATACTTTTCGGCATGACTAGAATTCGAATAAACGTTTATCGAATTGTCTCGTTGGATTCGAGTTATTTCACCTTCAACTTATAAAGATGCTTAGACCTGATCCTTTCTCATAGATTGCTTACTCTAGAGGATATTTATGAATTCTCGGATTTCCTTGTTCCTTACTTAAAAAGAACTATAGCCTTTTTACTCGTTCTCCTTTCGACGTTCATATAAATCATGAATAAGTAACACTTACTTCAAATGTATTCATAATACATAACTCTCATGTTCTTAGTACTTGTTGTCTCGTAGTAAAAAAAAAAATTTAGCAACAACCATGATAGTCGAGGAATAATGATGGTAGGCCACTTTGACTCTTCTTAGAATACGTCTTTTAAGGTTGGTTTCGCATTGCACCTATATAATTCATGATTTAGTATATGTATGTATTTACTTTCATTACCGAGCCACACTATAGACGGCCGGGTATGACACATATTGTGTAACCACTAATCAGTTGGTATTATCGAGCTTCACATGGCCGGGTACGATTCTACCGAGCCTTTATAATGGCCGGGTATGTTATGGATATTATAGCCCCACAGAGGAATTTATTATTATATAATGTGATATATTATAAGTAGCAATAGTGAACGACGATTTCACGAGCATACATTTATATCCATGTTGAATTTTAGTTTCCTACCGAGGCTAGTTTCAGAATTCAAATTGTCTCTATATCTCTTCTCTTGTTAATTACATTTTTCATGTTACACTTGTCGCCCTACATATTCAGTACATATTTCGTACTGAAGCATTTTTATGCGCAGAGTTCATGCCCATAGGTTCGAGTAGACAGAGCGGCGTGCCTCCTCAGTAGGACCCCCAGGATCAGCATTGGGTTTCGCACTCCACTTCTTCGGAGTTGCTGACTTTGAGTCCATAGGTACTATTACAGATGTATATGTGTGGTTTTGGGCATGTCGGGGGCTTTGTCCCGCCCTGTTGAGATTGTCTTACACTCTTAGAGGCTTGCAGACTAGCGGTCATTGTATATATATATTGTTCGTATGGCCCTATCGGCCTCCTGGATAGCTGTTATACTGTTGTTACAGCCTTGTTGGCCTAGTTTATATATATATATATATATGTCGTGTTGGGCTCTTCTGCCTGCAGGTTATTATATTTCAGATCATATCTCATGGTTGGTTCGCTCGGGCCTTCGGGCATCGGGTGCCAGCCACACCTCCCAAGGTTGGGGTGTGACAAACTTAGTATCAGAGCAGGTCAATCCTAGGGAGTCTGTAAGTCGTGTCTAGTAGAGTCTTGTTTATGGTGTGGTGTGCACCACACTTATAAACATGAGGCTGTTGGGCATTTAGGATTATTATTTTCTTCTTGATCTAGATCGTGCAATAGAGCCTAATCATAAGTGTTTATTCCTAATTCTCTTTTTGTTTACCTTCTCAGTGATGCCTAATACTACGAGACGACAAGTGGCTATGAAATTTATTCAAAGGTTGGATGAGGAGGCGGGAGAGGGCACAAGTCAGGTGCCACTTGCTAATGTAGATCAACATGAGCCACAGAATGAGGCTGATTCTCAGGCTTCCGGGGCAGCACCCCCACCACCCCCGGAAGGGCGTAGAGGAGCTAACATACCTCCAGTCCTTCTCCCAGTTGTTTCTGATCAGGACCTAGACATGCGGAGTGTTGTACAATTGCTGACTCGAATAGTGGCCTCCCAGGCCCAACACCAGACCCTCGATATTGTTGATAGGTCCGTGAGTGCGAGAGTTCGGGACTTTATCAACTTGGATCCTCCAGTATTTACAGGGGTTGATCCTAATGCTGACCCACAGGATTTTCTGGATCTTATGCAACGGACCTTACAAATTATACATGCCACGGATATTGAGTCAGTGGAGTTTACTTCTTATAGACTACGTGATGTTGCTGTGACATGGTATGAGACTTGGAAGCAGACTTGGGGGCCTAATGTGCCACCAGTGACATGGAAGGAGTTCTCTGAGGCATTTTTACAGAAATATTTGCCAATCGAGCTTTGAAGAGCCCGACGAGATAGGTTCTTACACTTAGAATGGGGTAATATGAGCATTCGGGAATATAGAATGTAGTTCAACTCTTTGGCTAGGTATGCTCCTACGATTGTTGCTGATATGAGTTATCAGGTACACCAGTTTGTTAGTGGTTTGGGGGCACATTTGATAAATGAGTGCACTACAGCTTCTCTAAACCAAGGAATGGATATTCCTCGTATTCAAGCATATGTACAGGGTCTAGAGGATCGCAATAGGCAACAATGAGCCAATCGAGAGCATGATAGAGGTCAGCAGAAGAGGGCGCGGTTCGCAGGTAACACAGGAGAGTTTCGAGGTGGATTTAGGCCATAGTTTCCCCGGCGTCAATCTTATCCAGTAGCCAGTGCGCCGCCACAGTTTCAGGGACAGCGACATGATCGGACCACTTATTCTGGTCCAGGTCAGAGTTCACGTACCCTAGGTCCACAGTTTAGAGGCGAGTTCAGTCAGATGAGGCTTCAGTTTCCTAGATGTGATCGATGTGGCCGAAATCATTTTGGACCATGTCGCCAGGGTTCTGATGCATGTTATGCATGTGGACAGCCAGGTCATATTATGAGACATTGTTCGATGACAGGTGGAGGGGGTATGGCTCAGCCGACGGCATCTGTAGGGGCTTCTTCTTCTTCTTCAGTACGTCCTCCTAGGCAGAGTATGCAGACATCAGCTGGCAGGGGTAGGGGAAGATTTGGCGCTTCTGGTTCAGGAGGTCAGCAGAATCGCATATATGCTTTATCGAGTCGTCGGGATTTAGAGTCATCTCCGGACGTGGTTACAGGTATACTATACGTCTTTTCTATCGATATGTATGCCTTGATAGATCCTGGTTCTACATTGTCGTATATCTCCCCATTTGTTGCTAGTAAATGGGATAGAGAGCCTGAATTGTTGCATAAGTCATTTGAGGTATCTACGCCAATGGGTGAGTCTGTTGTAGTTAGACGGGTATATCGAAGTTGTGGCGTGAAGATTCATGACCGCCATACGTTAGCTGATTTGCATGAGCTAGAAATGGTTGATTTTGATATCATTATGGGTATGGATTGGTTGGCTTCTTGTTATGCCAATGTAGATTGTTGGACAAATATTGTTCGTTTTAATTTTCCAGGTGAGCCTATTATTGAATGGAAAGGTGATGCTGCAGCGCCTAAGGGAAAGTTTATTTCTTACCTTAAAGCTCGAAGGATGATTTTCAAAGGGTACGTCTATCATTTGGTACGAGTGCATGATATGGAGGTGAAATCTCCAACTCTTCAATCGGTTCCCGTCGTGAATGAATTTCCCGATGTATTTCCTGATGAACTTCCTGGTCTTCCTCCAGAAAGAGAAATCGACTTTGCTATTGATATGCTTCCAGCTACTCAGCCAATATCTATTCCTCCATACATAATGGCTCTTGCTGAGTTAAAAGAATTAAAAGCCCAGTTGAACGATCTTCTGAATAAGGGCTTTATCAGGCCCAGCACATCTCTCTGGGGTGCACCAGTGTTGTTTGTTCGTAAGAAGGATGGTTCGTTAAGAATGTGTATTGACTATCCTCAGCTCAACAAAGTGACTATCAAGAATAAGTACCCCTTACCCAGAATTGATGATTTGTTTGATCAGTTGCAAGGTGCCAAATATTTCTCAAAGATTGACCTTCGATCCGGCTATCACCAGTTGCGAGTTAAGGAGAGAGATATTCCGAAAACGACTTTTCGGACTAGATATGGCCATTATGAATTCCTTGTGATGTCTTTTGGTCTTACTAATGTGCCAACAGCTTTCATGGATTTAATGAATCGGGTTTTCAAGCCATTTCTAGATATATTTGTAATTGTTTTCATTGATGATATTCTGGTATATTCTCGATCAGAAGCAGAACATGAGGATCATTTGCGTGTGGTGTTGCAGACTTTGAAAAATCAGAAATTATATGCTAAATTCTCCAAATGTGAATTTTGGTTGAATTCAGCGGATTTCCTTGGGCATATCGTTTCCGATAAAGGTATTAAGGTAGATGGTCAGAAAATTGAAGCAGTACAAAATTGTCCTAGACCCACAACTCCTACGGAAGTTAGTAGTTTCTTGGGCTTAGCTGGTTATTATCGGAGATTTGTTGAGAACTCTCTTCTATTGCTGCTCCCATGACAAAATTGACACACAAAGCCGTTAAGTTCCAATGGTCTGATGCATGTGAAAGGAGCTTTCATGAGTTGAAGAAACGCTTAACATCGGCACCTGTTCTAGCACTTCCTGAGGGATCTGAAGGTTATGTGGTATATTGTGATGCATCCAGGGTGGGATTGGGATGTGTTCTAATGCAGCATGGAAAAGTTATTGCATATGCTTTGAGGCAGTTGCGGAAGCACGAATACAATTATCCGACTCACGATATTGAGTTAGCAGCCGTTATATTTGCCTTGAAAATATGGCGTCATTATCTTTATGGTGTTCATGTGGATATCTATACAGATCACAAAAGTTTACAATATATATTTAAGCAGAAGACTTGAACTTGAGACAAAGGAGATGGCTTGAATTGCTGAAGGACTATGATGTGGATATTTTGTACCATCCGGGCAAAGCGAATGTGGTAGCTGATGCGTTGAGTCGCAAATCCATGGGCAGCTTGAAGCATGTAGAAGTTGGGAAATTAGAAATGACTAAGGAGATATATCGATTGGCTAACCTGAGTGTGCGGCTACATGATACAGGTGACCAGGGTGTAGTAGTCCAAAATATTGCGGGGTCATCACTGGTAGCTGAGGTAGAAATGCGTCAATTTGAGGATCCGGAGCTAGTCAAGATTAAAGAGAGCATCCCTTTTCAGAAGAAGCAGTTGTTCGAGCAATCTGATAATGGAATTCTAAAATATAAAGGCCGATGGTGTGTACCTAATGTTGGGGAGCTTCGTAAGCAAATTATGACAGAGATGCACCAGTCTCGGTACTCAGTTCATCCTGGTTCAACCAAAATGTATCATGATCTTCGTCAGCTATACTGGTGGAACGGCATGAAGAAAGATATAGCCACATTGTGGCTCAGTGTCCCAACTGCCAGCAGGTTAAAGCTGAACACCAGAAACCTGGAGGGCTACTTCAAAATATTGAGATTCCAGCTTGGAAATGGGAATCGATTAATATGGATTTCATTACAAGATTGCCCAATTCTCGCCGTAAGTTCAATTCTATTTGGGTCATTGTGGATAGGCTTACGAAATCAACTCACTTTCTCCCAGTTAGGACCACCTATTCAGCTGAAGACTATGCGAGCCTGTATATCAAGGAAATAGTTCGGCTACATGGAGTTCCGTTTTCTATTATATCTAACAGAGGTGCCCAATTTACAGCTAATTTCTGGAGGTCCTTTCAAGAAGGTTTGGGTACCCTTGTTAACCTTAGTACAACATTTCATCTGCAGACCGACGGACAAGCCGAACGCACTATTCAGACACTCGAAGATATGTTGCGAGCTTGTGTCTTAGACTTCAAGGGAAGTTGGGAAGATCATTTACCGCTTATTGAGTTTGCCTACAATAACAGTTATCACGCCGGTATTCAGATGGCACCTTATGAGGCATTATATGGGAGGAAATGCAGATCTCCTATTGGTTGGTTTGATGTTAGCGAGACAAAGTTTCTAGGACCCGAATTGGTACAGCAAGCTGTAGAAAAGGTAAAGTTGATCCAGGAAAGGTTGCATACAGCTCAAAGTCGACAGAAATCATATTCAGATAACCGACGTCGAGACTTGGAATTTGTTGTGAGAGACTGGGTATCTTGAAAGTATCGCCTATGAAGGGTGTAATGAGATTTGGCAAGAAGTGAAAACTCAACCCTAGATATGTCGGTCCATATCAGATTGTTCAGAGAATTGGGCGAGTAGCCTACAAACTTGACCTGCCACCGGAATTAGAAACAATCCATCCGGTATTTCACATTTCCATGCTTCGCAAATTCTTAGATGATCCTTCTTGCATCAGCCCTATTGAGGATATTGAAGTTTCCGAGAACTTGTCATATGAAGAAATACATGTTGCCATTCTTGACCGTCAAATCCGTAAGCTACGGACTAAAGAGGTAGCCTTAGTAAAAGTACTTTGGAGGAGCAATAATGTAGAGGAAATGACATGGGAGGCCGAGGAGGACATGAAGTCCAGATACCCTCATTTATTTGAGTTTTTAGGTGATATGCTTGAGACAAATATGGCAGGAGTTGCACAGATATCAACCAGTGACAACTGAGGTAATTAAGTTACGGCTAACCTTCTTACTATCATTATTGTATAAGTAAATGGCCGTGTGAGGCCAAGTTGATGTTATTATGATGATGTGTAGCCCTGTGTTGCCTTAGATATGTATGTTGGGCTGATGACAGGTTTTGCATAGTCCAATTTATAAAGGAAACTCTAGCGAAATTTTTAAAAAAAAAATTCAGAAGTTAGGTTAACCGTTAACATTCGAGGACGAATGTTCTTAAGGAGGGGAGAATGTTACACCTTGTGTATTCGGTGTTATCATACTGTAAATGGGATAATTCGATAGGAAGATAATTTCTATAAGATATTTAAATGATGCGATAGTTATACGTTAAGATTGGAAGTTATTTGAGTTGTGATTAAAAATTCGACAAAGATCGCCGCAAGTTACGGGTTTAAATTTCACTGGAATTTAGATAAAATGTTGATGAGCTTTTCTCTCAATATACTGGGAGTTATGGTGTGTTCTACCTACAGAATCGAAGGTCTATGAGTCTAGTTTCCAACGCAACAAACCGTTCGTTAATAAAACTTTGGAGTAGAGAGATATTAACCTTTTCGTACAGGGGTGCACACTGTTACGGGAACAGTGTGCTTAGTCGGGTTTAGTTTAAAAAAATTTATTTAAGTCATTCTTTAAAACTGAAACCCCTGTGTTTTATCCTCTCCAAAACAGAACCTAATACCTAGGTATTTCCTCTCAAACTCCTCCCATCCATCTAGCCATTGATAACAACAATTTAGTCATCCTCAAGATGGAGAACACCATGGTAACTTCGAAATCGTGAATTCTTCGGTGTTTCACTTTTCATAGCAAGACTCTGCCTTGAAGTAATTTTGAATTTTGAGTAATTCTAGTCACATAAGGTATGATTTAACTTCCTCTTTGATCTTTGTAAACTTCTACCATAAGAATTCCTAAGAAATAGTTGAAACCTCTATAGAAATGTTCTTGATTTTTTTAAGAAACAAGTCTTAATATGGCTTGATTGTTGGGGCTGTTCTATATGGTTTTATTGTGTAGTTTGGATCTGTGAAGACATGGATGGAATCTTGTCGATGAGTAGATGTAGTAAAGTAAAATTTGGTGGTGTGTTGGGGGGAAATTAATCTACAAAAAAGTCTACAAATTCATGGCCACAAGTTGTTCGCGTAAATGTCTAAATGAAGAATTATATAAGCTATGAGCTTGAATTTGATTTTGAATGGTTCGTATTATGTAGGAAATCATTCCTAAGGCTTTCGAGGTCTCGGAAACAGTATATAACTCCATCGACAAGGTATGTAGGGCTTTCGCTATACTTTTCGGCATGACTAGAATTCGAATAAACGTTTATCGAATTGTCTCGTCGAATTCGAGTTATTTCACCTTCAACTTATAAAGATGCTTAGATCTGATCCTTTCTCATAGATTGCTTACTTTAGAGGATATCTATGAATTCTCGGATTTCCGTGTTCCTTGCTTAAAAAGAACTAGAGCCTTTTTACTCGTTCTCCTTTTGACGTTCATATAAATCATGAATAAGTAACACTTACTTCAAAGGTATTCATAATACATAACTCTCATATTCTTAGTACTTGTTGGCTCGTAGTAAAAAAAATTAAATATTTTAGCAACAACCATGATAGTCAAGGAATAATGATGGTAGGGCACTTTGACTCTTCTTAGAATACATCTTTTAAGGTTGGTTTCGCATTGCACCTATATAATTCATGATTTAGTATATGTATGTATTTACTTTCATTACCGAGCCGCACTATAGACGGCCGGGTATGACACATATTGTGTAACCACTGATCAGTTGGGATTACCGAGCTTCACGTGGCCGGGTACGATTCTACCGAGCCTTTATTATGGCCGGGTATGTTATGGATATTATAGCCCCACAGAGGGATTTATTATTATATAATGTGATATATTATAAGTAGCAATAGTGAACGACGATTTCACGAGCATACATTTATATCCATGTTGAATTTTAGTTTCCTACCGAGGCTAGTTTCAGAATTCAAATTGTCTCTATATCTCTTCTCTTGTTAATTACATTTTTCATGTTACACTTGTCGCCCTACATATTCAGTACATATTTCATACTGACGCATTTTTATGCGCTGTGTTCATGCCCACAGGTTCGGATAGACAGAGCGGCGTGCCTCCTCAGTAGGACTCCCAGGATCAGCGTTGGGTTTCGCACTCCACTTCTTCGGAGTTACTGACTTTGAGTCCATAGGTACTATTACAGATGTTATGTGTGGTTTTGGGCATGTCGGGGGCTTTGTCCCGCCCTGTTGAGATTGTCTTACACTCTTAGAGCCTTGCAGACTAGCGGTCATTATATATATATATATATATATATATATATATATATATATATATATATATATATATATATATATTGTTCGTATGGCCCTATCGGCCTCCTAGATAGCTGTTATACTGTTGTTGCAGCCTTGTTGGCCTAGGTTATATATATATGTCGTGTTGGGCTCTTCTGCCTGCAGGTTATTATATTTCGGATCATATCTCATGGTTGGTTCGCTCGGGCTTTCGGGCATCGGGTGCCAGCCACACCTCCCAAGGTTGGGGTGTGACATAAATATTAGGACTTCCTATACAGCCTAAATAAAAATAGATTTGATAGTCATACTTATAGTTGATCTCAAACTCCTAAATTGTAGGACAAAATAATTAAATGACGAATTTGTCCAGTATGAAATTTATTTTTAAAGAATAAAAAAAAGCGAACGACATTTCATTAAGGAGTTTTGTGCTTTTAATATAATATATAGATAGATATATAAGGCTTGTAAACCAATTTAAAGGTCATTAAACACAATGACCTATCAAGAGACCAGAAAGGAAAAGTTGAGAAAAAACTCAAGGACCTATTAAGAGACTTGAAAGGAAAAGTTAAGGAAAAACTTACACTTTGAGAAATAATGAACATCTAAATCCAATAATAAAGTTTAAAAAAAAAAGCAAATGAAAAAACTTACTTTGAGATAATTATAAAATATATGTAAAAAAAAAATTACAAAATATAGTACTAGTATTACATACAAGTTCCTGCAGTAGCATATGAAGAAGGGATTTAATCAATATTCAAGTTGAACATTCCTAATCCTAATTCCCATTCTTCAAGATAATAAATGGAAAACTTTTATCATGTATTAGAGTGTATATCGTGTATCATATGTACTACTATTAGAGTGTATATTGTCAGGGGCGGATTTACGCTTACCGAAACGGTGTCATGCGACACCGCTTCATCGAAGTATATATATATTAATACTGTACGGAAACGGATAATTAGGAAAAAATAACTCCATTTGATATAAATTTTTTCTTGGTGTGTTGGTAATGTGTTTGATTTTTCTCTAAGAGGTCAAAAGTTCAAACCTCAACTACCACATCTTTCTTTCTCAAATATTTGAGAGAGCCTTTGTAGTTAAAAATTGTGATGAAGTAGAATTGAACTCAGGACCTTTTCTAACTTAAGAATCAACAAAACAATAGACTAAGACTATTTTTTGTCTAAAAGTATGATAATCAAAGTTATATTCCAATTCTTTTATAAATTTTAACACCGCTTACAAAAATTTCTGCGTACGCCATATTCAATCGCACATTTAATGTAAACTAAGATAAATGTCTCTACTAAATACACACTTACCAAGTCTCTGGTAATTGAATTAAGTTCAAAGTAGTTGTGACTTAGAATTAAGGAGTATTTTAAAATTCATGAAACACTCAAGTTCCAACACTTTCACATTTATGAAACTGTATTGACTGGATTCCAATCGTCACATAAGACTAGCCAGTTTTCACCTATAAAATCAGAGCACCTTCTACTGTTTTTTTTATTAAGCCTAATCCGAAATCCTTGGTTAATCACTCCATTGCAATATTGGCTTACTGTACTTTACCAAAGTGATAATGGCATCCACTGACAAACGTGAAATCAAAATGATAAATGGCACTGTTCTGCTCATGAAAAAGACACCTTTGGACCTTGGTTCTTCTCAACTATTAGCTCCACATGAAACTTATGAAATTCTTGGACATAAGGTCATCCTGCAGCTAGTTAGCTCTGTCCATGGAGATCAAGGTTTGAACTTTTTAAATACTTTTCAAAAAAAATTCACTCCATTTCTCATCGTTCAATCTAGTTATATTCTATGTAGCTAGTGTGTTAGTGCTCCAGATAAGTGTGACTATATGCATTTTCTTTTGAATTTGTGGATTAACAATCATGTTTTTATATTGTTGAAGGAAAAACTTTGAAAGGGGAGCTTGGGAATCCTTCACATTTAAGAGATGAGAACAAATCAGGCAGTGAATCGAAGTTTTGTGTCATATTTGAGTGGGATCATGAAGTTCTTGGAGCTCCAGGTGCATTCATCATCAAGAATCTTAATACAAGTGAATTCTATCTCAAGTCACTCACTCTTGAAGCTAGTGATCCAAGTCAAGACACTGTGCAATTTGTCTGCAATTCTTGGGTTTATCCTGCTGAGAAATATAAGTCGGACCGCATTTTCTTTGTGAATCAGGTACAAGCAAAATGATTCAAATTAGTGCTATAGATCAGATAATTTTCTCATTCTCCATTTGATAATTTCTTTTCATGATTGGCAACAGGCTTGGCTTCCGAGTGAAACTCCTGCAGCATTGCGCGTGTACAGAGAAGAAGAGTTGCTCTTGTTGAGAGGAAATGGAACTGGAAAGCTTCAAGAATGGGACAGGGTTTATGACTATGATTGTTACAATGATCTTGGAGATCCAGACAATGGTCCACTTTATGCCAGACCAGTTCTTGGGGGTTCTGTAGAGTATCCTTATCCGCGAAGAGGAAGAACAGGACGACCACCATCTAAGGCTGGTAAAGTCTTTCAATAAAAGCATTTGCACTATTTTTAAAACCTATATACACATATGTACCCCTATTTGTTTATTTTTACACTTTCTTGGACAGATCCTAACAGTGAAAGCCGGCTTCCACAAATAGCTAGCTTTGCAATTTATGTCCCGAGGGATGAAAAGTTTTCGCCTTTAAAGATGACAGATGTCCTAAGTAATTCACAGAAAGCCATTGCGCAAGTCTTTGCTCCTCAGCTTGCTTCTTTAGGAAATCTCTCTCTCAATGAGTTCAACAGCTTTGACGATGTACTGAAAGTGTATGAACCTGGAACTCCAGGATTTCTCAAGTATCCAACACCACATGTTATTAGAGGTAATTTTGGATCAGACTTTCAGTTGAGTCATTTCTGTAATAATTCAATTTTTGTTGTGTTCTCTAAAATTTTAATTTGGTGAAACAGAGGAGAAGTCAGCTTGGATGTCAGATGAAGAATTTGGAAGAGAGACGTTAGCTGGATTGAACCCTGTGTGCATAACTGGTCTAAAAGTATAGTCTTCCAGTTTTTTTTTCTAATTCTTCTATCTTGTCTATTGTCCGAGGAATGGAGTAGATGACATTCTATTCATTTTTGGTACAGGAGTTCCCCCTGACTAGCAAACTGGATCCAAAAACTTTTGGTGACCAAACAAGCAAAATAACCAGAGAACAAATACAGAATCAGCTAGATGGAATGACCATTGAACAGGTAAGTGACTAAACGGGTTATTGTTTCTTGCTTTGGAATGAATCTAACTCAAATGTACATTTGCTACTTCTTAGGCCATGGAGGTGAACCGACTTTTCATGCTGAACTACCATGACATTGTAATGCCATATGCGAGGAAAGTTAACACTTCTCATTCAAAGATTTATGCCTCAAGAACTGTGCTCTTTCTGCAAAAGGACGGTACTTTGAAGCCACTGGCCATTGAACTAAGCTTGCCTCATCCAGATGGAGATCAACTTGGCGCTATAAGCAAAGTATTCACTCCAGCTGAAAACGGTGTTGAGGGTGCCTTATGGCAAATTGCAAAGGCATTTGTAGCAATTAATGATTCTGGAGTTCATCAGCTTCTCAGTCACTGGTATTTCAAACTAACTGAAGTCTATGCAGTTTATTCTGTTACTGAATATTTGTTTGATCACACGTCTAATGTTCTTCACAGGTTACGTACTCATGCATCAGTTGAGCCTTTTGTGATTGCTGCAAATAGGCAGCTAAGCGTGCTCCATCCTGTCTATAAGCTTTTGCATCCTCACTTCCGTGATACTATGCATATCAATGCCTTGGCTCGACAGGCTGTGCTTAATGCTGGAGGTATTGTTGAGAAGACTGTTTTCCCAGGACCATTGTCAATGGAGTTAACATCTATTGCTTACCGGGACTGGGTTTTCCCTGATCAAGCTCTCCCTGCGGAACTTGTTAAGAGGTAACTCGCAACTTGGTGTGCTAGTTTATCTACTATGTAATGATTTCCTAATGTAATACTGCTTTTTTGTGTACTGTTTTTCTTCAGAGGAGTGGCAGTCGAAGATCCTTCATCCAAACATGGTGTCCGCCTACTTATTGAAGACTATCCTTATGCTGTGGATGGACTTGAAATCTGGTCAGCAATCAAAAGTTGGGTACAAGAATATATTTGTTTGTATTATAAATCAGATGACATGCTTCAAGTGGACACTGAACTTCAAGCCTGGTGGAAAGAACTCCGTGAAGTAGGACATGGTGACAAGAAAGATGAGCCTTGGTGGCCTAAAATGCAGACACGCCAAGAACTCATTGACTCAGTGACTATCATTATCTGGATGGCTTCTGCTCTTCATGCAGCTGTTAATTTTGGGCAGTACCCTTATGGAGGCTTTGCACCAAATCGCCCTGGTATGAGCCGAAGGCTTATTCCCGAGCCAGGAACTCCTGAGTATGAGGAGTTGAAGGTGAACCCTGTAAAGGGATATCTGAAGACAATTACACCACAGTTCCAGACTCTGATTGGAATATCTGCTCTCGAAGTTTTGTCAACACATACTTCTGATGAAATTTATCTTGGCCAGAGGGATTCTGCTGAATGGACCAAGGACAAAGAAGCGCTGCAAGCATTTGAAAGGTTTGGAAAGAAGCTTGCTGAAATTGAGGAGAATATTACAAAGATGAACAATGACAAGAAGTGGAAGAACAGGACAGGTCCTGTTAAGATGCCATACACATTGCTCTATCCGACAAGTGAACCAGGACTCACTGCCAAAGGAATTCCAAATAGTATTTCAATCTAAGTTATTTGCTAAAATGTTCCCAGTGATATCATCACTAGGTTTATGACAGGCCTCTAAACTAAATAGGCTCTGTCTAGCTATCGCGTAGCTTTATAATGCTAAACCATCTTCTGTTTTGGTTTTATAATTATAATATGAGAAATGTCTCTCTCCTTAGTTACATTTGTGGTTTATCGGTTTCCTTGTTCTCCTTTTGAACTTGACTGTAGCACCAACTCTGAAATTCAATTGCAACATTTTGGGTGTTTTCAATGTTAAATTGAAAACAGGAAGGACATGCAAACTTATTCATAACTATTTCAGAGAATTGGTTTGAATGCCCCTTCAATTGTAACTAATTCCTTACCCTGCAACCTATTCTCATTTCTTAAATAGAAAGACGTCAAAAAATGTATCATATAGTTAAGTTGAAGGAAGAAGAATTAAATTTATTTGCTTAAATTTATTGAAAGAAACAGACATGACTGAAAAACTACTGTTACTTGTATAAGTACTATTTCCTGTTCAATTTAGTATCATCTTGTTCTTGTTTAGAGTCTCAATTTTATTTTCTGTACTCAGTGGAAAGTATCTAAGATAAGCAAGAGGAGCTAACAAGTAAGAAAGGAATCAAGAAGATTTTCTAACATGCTATTTAAATAAACAATGGTAAAGTGAAAGCACTTGTTGTTTATCCAAGTCACACTCACTACCTCCCAAGCCTTCAAGTTACATTAGCAAGCTCCTATACTTTTCTTGCTCAGTGAAACGTTTGTTTATGTTATTCCAGATTCCTTATCTTGATTAACTTCACATGCTCATGAAATACAGATGGACATTTAGCTCTCCGCTGCAGTAATGGTTGCTTGTTGGGCGTCTATAACAGTTGCATGGTTACATGGGTAGTATGTGTTTAGGCCAAAGAAGATACTGCAAACATGCAGTTATCTTCAATGAGATCCGTGGAGTGATAATGAGACCAATACTCCTTCACAAGTTGCCCGAAGAGCGAACCTTCTTGCTTCATCAGCTTCATTGTTCATCATACTCCACTAAATGCCCTGTAATCTCAAACAAAGTTAAAGTTACTACAGCTAAAACATTCTGGGATTAGCATGTTTGAAAGTCTGAACATAGTCGTCTGTAAAAGAAAACCACCAAGTCTTACCATCACTAATGGCCATAACCATCGTACAATCCATTACTGTAGGTATCCTGTGGGCAACTGTAATTACAGTACTGTTAGAAAATTCTGTCCTGATAGTTTTCTGCAATATCATATCAGTGGCATTGTCGATCGATGCAGTTGCTTCGTCAAGCACCAAAATCTTGCTTTTCCTCAAAAGAGCACGTCCCAAACAGAACAATTGCCGCTGCCCCATGCTCCAGTTTGATCCATCTTCCACAACTGAAATAACTCTACAATGGTCAACAGAAACCTACTTGGATAAAATAATCATACCTGCTGCTGGAAAACTTACCCAATGAGTCAAGCCCCTTTGCTTTTTCTTCAACTGCCTCTTTCAGCTGACATTTTGCAAGAACCTTTCCAATGGAGATGAGAATGAATGCAATGAATCAGAAGATCGCTTTGGTACAATGCACATTCTCCGTCTAGTGCAAAAGCAAAAAAAAAAAAAAAAAAAAAACAAATACATAATAAGTTAACCTACCTCCCATATTTCCTCATCAGTATGCTGACATAAGGGATCCAAGTTGTATCTTACTGTTCCATTGAAGAGTGTAGGGTCCTGAGGTATAATCCCGAATTGGGACCTTAAATCATGAAGACCGATTTTAGAAATGTCAATTTCATCTATCAAAATCCTTCCACCTGCTGGTTCCACTAATCGAAATAGGGCCCCGATGAGTGTAGTCTTGCCACTCCCAGTTCGCCCAACAATACCAATCTTATGACCTCCTTCAAACGTACAAGTGATCCCCCTTAGAACAAGAGGGGAATCTTCCCTATATTTGATCTGTTTTGGAGTATACTTATCAGCATCTTGATCAGTTCTAAATACAAGAAAATTAGGGTGGTGAGAAAAAATTTACCTGCAAATCTTGAATTTCAACTTTACCCCTCGTTGGCCAATTGACTGGTGGACGGTTCTCTTTAACAATTTCAGGAGCTTCACTTGGAATGTGCATATACTGGTTAAGTCTTTCTACAGAAATTATGTAATTTGCTAGCCTGCACTGGATTTGAATGGAAGCAACAAGAGACATGTTTAAGGAAAGACCATAGGACAAAGCCATCCCAATAAATCCTGCAAAAGAATAATAGCCTGTTATTAGAAAACCTCCTGTTTAACAGCAGGCAAAAGGTTAAGGAACAATAATATAGAATCCTTTATTCGAGTCCCAAGATTAATATTTATCATGGCATACCTGAACTGAAAGTCCCTGGAGGAAGCAAAACCATGCAAAGTGCCGAGGATGCAAGAAAAGTTGCACTAATAGTTTCCAGTCGTTGAATCAACCACTCATTTGCTGCAAAATTGTGGAAAAACGGACTGGCATTTATATCAATTAGATCAAAAGTCTTCATAAAAAATCTGTCTTCCTCTTTGAATGCCCTTATAGTCACAGCTCCGGCAATAGATTCAGCAAGATGGTTGGCCACAAATGATTTGGTAGTACCATTTATCCGCATCAACACTTTGGCAGACGCATAGTAGTATTTCTGCCATGAGTAAGAGAGTTTAAAGTTTCAATTTACCAGTTACTGTTGGCACGTAAGAGAATAGTGTTGCAGAGAATTAAAGCTTTAAAATCCTACAACCTTTGCTAGAGAATCATATTTCCGAACTATTCAGTTTGGAGACATAGAGCGTAAAAGAAATGAGAAGTTAAGAATGTGTTTAACAGTAACAAATCCTGTCCTACTTTCATACAGTGGGCAGAGCCATGGAACTCAAATACAGGATGTTGAGATAAATAAAACAGTCAACTCTTACCTGCAACTGAATGGCAAGAAAAACCATTGGGATTGAGATAACCAGAACTTGCCAAGTGACAACAGTTAGCACTGTAAGATTAGCATAGAAGTTTGTGGTAGATCCAAAGGCGAAAATCAAGTTGAAAGGAACATCAAGATCAACTATACTCAAATCTGATGAGACCTGCATACACGGGTTTGGGGTAGTGGAGAGATAGCAAAAATGGTTAGGTCCATAAACATACTTAGTATCAATGTTATAGCTTGTATTTCAATGTTCATGTTTGAGCTATTTACCCTGCTAAATATCCTTCCCAAAGGTGTAGAGTCATAAAATGACATAGGAGCACGGAAAAGAGAATTTAATAGCTGAGAGAACAAGGAATTTGATGATTGCAAACTCAAAAAGACAGTCAATAGAGATCGAGATAGCAAAAACAATGTTGATACAACACCAATTAGCAAGTAAACTGCAATAAGTCTCAAAGTGCTAACTTGGGGATTATCAACATTTGCAGCCATCCAGGAGTTCTGTGATATCTGACCAACCACATATGTTATGAAGGAAAGTACAGCCATGACAAAGAAGAAGTACCCTTTGTTCTGATTTAGATACTGAAAATAAGGCTTAAATCCAGTATCTCCGACTTCTCTCTCTTCTTGCTTAATCAGCTGATCACCTACAGAGGCTATAGAATTTTTGTCAGTATCAGTTTTATGAGTTTCTCTTGAACGAGATTCCCTCCTTGATGATGGATTAACCTCTGCAACCCTTTCTGAAGCGGTCTCTTTGTGTGCATCGACCAAGTCCTGGAATTCTTTGCTCAATGCCAATAACTGATGATATGGAGCTGCATCTAGAATTTCTCCATCTGACATTAACTGCGAATAAATTAAACATATGTAAGGCCATTTCTTGTGAATATAACCATTCAATTTCAAATATCAATGTGATTTTACAGAGAATATATCAGGGATTCAAGAGTTCACTTTCTTTTTCTTCTTTAGAAAAACAAGCCATCGATAAGAAGTCATATTAGAAAGAGAAGTTCATCAAGAAAAATAACCAGAACCACATCAAAAGCAGGAAGAAAATCAACTTGGTGAGTCACAAGTAAGACGGTCTTCCCCGAGAGAGCTCTCATGACGTAATCCTGCAAAGGACCGGTTCAAATTTGAGCTTGCACGTCAGAAGAAACGATATGAAGCACAATACTATTTCTCACATTGAATAGACTACTAGCAGTGTGGGCATCTACAGCACTGAATGGATCATCCAGGAGATATATATCAGCATTATAATACAGTGCACGAGCAAGTTGAATGCGCTGCTTTTGACCACCACTAAGATTAACTCCTCTTTCACCTATTTCAGTGAGATCACCATAAGGTAGCAACTCAAGGTCTTTTAAAAGTGAACATTTTTTCAATGTTTGCTGGTATCTCTGGTTATCCTGTGGAGAACCAAACAAAATATTTTCTCGTATTGACCCCGTCTGAATCCATGCCGACTGAGAGACATAGGCCATTCTTCCATTAACTTGAACCTGCAGAACACAGAGAATCTATATAAAAGTTGGGGATATGGAATTATTTTCTTGTGCAGGACGTGAAGTTAATTACGTATGTGCTTACAGTAAACTTCCAGAACCTACTTATCATTTTCTTACCTAGCAAGGAAAACAGTAACTAACCAGTACAACTTACAGTTCCTTGGATACTTGGAACCTCTCCAAGAATTGCTGCCAGAAGAGTTGACTTTCCTGAGCCCACCTCCCCACATATAGCAATCTTCTCACCGGGTCTAACCTCCAAATTAATATTTCTCAGGGTAGGTCGAGATGGATTCTCTTCCCATGAGAGATTAGCTGATTTGATAAGTACAGCATTATGTGTACTTGCAAAGTTGTGATCCAGCCCAACGTTTGCATTTTCTAGCTCGGAGGCCTCGAGGAACTTCACAATCCTTGCAAAAGAAACCTTGGCTTGAATCACCACACCAATAACGTCAGGAATGGTTCTTATTGGATCCTGAACAATACGTAAAGTTGCTACAAAGGTGAAAACGTTGCTTGCATACAGTGGAACACGTAGGAAATAACAAGACCCAAATGTTGCAGCAGAGACCAAAACAGGTGAGGACCACAAAAGGAAGACATTATATCCCTTACTCAACTGAACGGCTGATAACCATTTCTCTTCTACTCTCCTCAAACTTTCAATTACACTCTTAAAATGAGTTTCCCACGCATATAATTTCAGAACTTTCATATTCACAAGAGCCTCTGACGTAGCCTTGAGCCTATCATCTTGTGCTACCATTAGCTTGGTCTGGAATTTATGTTGCAACTTTGCTAGCGGAGTGTTGCACAGCACAGTGAGTATAATCACTACCAAGGATGCAATAGTTGCAAGTCCGACTGTGCGGAAGAGAATGATAAGAGCAAAGCAGAGCTGGACACTGGTCGTCCAGGTCTGATGCAACCAAAAAGGAAACTCTCCAATTCGATAAGCATCCACAGTTGCATAGTTCATGATCTCGCCACTAGAATGCATCAACTTAGCAGCATTGGATAATCTTATCTGCTTCTTATAAATGGCTGATGTAAGTAAAGACCTTACTTTTAGACCAATTAGTCTGCTTCTGAAGTACCATTGCCTTTGTGACAAGGACTCCACGATCTTTGATATAAAAAGCAGAATGGCCAATAGATATCCCTCATTTTTAAAAGCTGCGTCTCCTTCAGCTACTTTAATGAACGCATTAAGAAGCAGAGGACCAGCAGAAAGAGTAGTTATTTTCAGAAGCGCAAAGAATCCTGACACAATTAGCTCCTTCCGGTGACATAACACAATTGTCTTCAAAATGGAAGGATGAGAAGAGGGATCAACTTGTTTATGTTTGTTCAGTAGATCCACATACATTAAGTAACAAGATTCAGCACGATCTGTCTCACGCAATGTGGGCATGTCTTCATCCTCAAGAGTATTGTGCTTCCCCTTCTTCATCAGTGGATTCAACCACCAAAATGACATTTTATTAAGAATCCCAGCCTTAGCAAAGGGAGTGTCGGAACTAACAGAATCACTTTTGCAGATTCCATTGGCAGCACCATTTAAGGGAGCATAAAGATCATTTGTATCTCTCTCTTCATGCTGCAGCCCCTTGTAGGTGCATAACAACAATAAGCACGCTCCTACAAAGGACAAAATATCTAGAGCTATCTTCATTGTTACCTCTTTACCAATAACAGCCGCAACGAGTGACACAGCCGCAAAAATTCCAGCAAAGACAAAGGCAAGAATTGACAAGAGCCTCAGAGGGATTCTTGAAATATGGTTCCCCCGAAGGCTTGTGGTTAAACTTACTGATAACCATGTAATTCCATGAAACAAGATTAGTAACCACCAATGCAGCGGCAATGTACTATGGGTTTTCTTCACCTGGTCAACATACAGCCAAATGAATAAGGACAAATATAGTATCCCCAGGAAACCATTAAAAATGGCAGATGCCGACTGCAAATGCGAGAACCCAGAAAAACGAGCAGGAATGTTGGTAGATTTTAGAGATGACTTGAAAAATAGAGTGAATAGGAAGAACAACAGGAGTATAACATCAAAACAAATGATCAATGCATGATTGATACAGGATGAAGGTTGTGTTGCGGAAGCCAAATGTATATAGTGTGAATAAGTCACAACTACTATACCAAAAATTATGACAGCCACCAAATAATAAATAAGACAATAAAGCAACAATAAAGGGAACACCAGAATTTACGAGGTTCAGCTAATTTTGCCTACTCCTCGGACACAACCAATATTTTATTTCACTCCAAAAATACAAGTGAAATAATACTAAAGAGAGAAGATACAAATGCCTTAAACAGATGAGAAGGCAAATGAGAGGTGTGTCTCAATCCTAAACATTAGGCCTTCTTTTATAGGGGAAAAATCCCCTCCAAACTTAACTCCCAACCAATGTGGGACTTTGGCATTTTGCCAAACTTCAACAAATCTCCACCTTGGCAAAATTCCACATTTTCAATTCTCTCTCAATAACAAATTTTGGTTGTGTCTTCATCTTCAATCTTCAATGTTCAACAATGTTGATCAAATCCAAACAATGTTGAAACTTGACCGCAGTCACCACCTTTGTCAGCATATCAGCAGGATTCTCTGTAGTATGAATTTTCTTCACCGTGACTCCACCTTTTTCTATGACTTCTCGTACGAAATGATACCGAACATCAATGTGCTTCGTCCTTGCATGATAAACTTGGTTCTTCGCTAATTGAATAGCACTTTGACTATCACAAAAAATTGTGATACCTTTTTGTTCAACACCAAGCTCCTTTAGCAATCCTTGAAGCCAAATTGCCTCTTTCACAGCATCTGTAATAGCCATGTACTCTGCCTCTGTTGTAGACAAAGCAACTGTTGACTGCAAAGTAGACTTCCAACTAACTGGTGCCTTTGCAAAAGTAAACACATAACCAGTAGTTGATCTTCGTTTGTCCATATCACCCACAAAATCTGAGTCACAATATCCAACTACAGACTGATTGTCTTCCTGCTCAAAAACTAACCCGACATCTACAGTATTATGAATATACCGTAGAATCCACTTCACAGCTTGCCAATGCTCCTTCCCTGGATTGTGCATATATCTGCTAATAACTCCAACAGCTTGTGAAATGTCAGGCCTTGTGCAAACCATTGCATACATCAAGCTACCAACAACATTTGTGTATGGTACCTTTGACATATACTCTCGTTCAGCTTCATCCATTGGCGACATAGTAGTACTTAGCTTAAAATGGGAAGCAAGTGGAGTACTAACTGGCTTAGTCTTGTCATCTATGCCAAAACGTTGAAGTACTCTCTTCAAATATTCCTTTTGAGATAAACAGAGTTTCTTTGAACGTCTATCTCTAATTATCTCCATGCCAAGAATTTTCTTTGCCTCACCCAAATCCTTCATCTCGAACTCCTTCTTCAGTTGAATCTTCAACTTATCAATTTCTTCCAAATTCTTGGAAGCTATCAACATATCATCAACATATAGGAGAAGATATACAAAGGAACCATCTTTAAGCTTGTGCAAATACACACAATGATCGTATTTGCTTCTCTTGTACCCTTGCCGCAACATAAACTCGTCAAATCGCTTGTACCATTGTCTAGAAGATTGTTTCAATCCGTACAACGATTTTTCAAGTTTGCACACCATATTTTCTTTTCCAGCAACTTTGAATCCTTCTGGCTGAGTCATGTAGATTTCCTCCTCCAAGTTTCCATGTAAAAACGCAGTTTTTACATCCATTTGAACTAGTTCCAAATCCAATTGTGCTACCAAAGCCAACATAATTCTAATGGAGGAATGTTTTACAACTGGAGAAAACACTTCATTGTAATCAATTCCCTCCTTTTGAGCATATCCTTTGGCCACCAATCTTGCTTTGTAGCGAACATCTAATTGGTTAGGAAATCCTTCTTTCTTTGCAAATACCCATTTGCACCCAATTGCTTTCTTTCCCTTCGGGAGATTGGCCAATCTCCATGTATGATTCTGATGAAGGGACTGTATTTCATCATTCATGGCAATCCTCCACTTATCTTCTTCTGAACTTTGGACAGCGTCTTTGTAAGTAGTAGGAACATCATCAGCTACAATTGAGGTTGCACAAGCAACCGTCTCTATGAGACGAACAGGTTTCGTTATTGTTCTTTTTGGCCTGCTGGTTGCTATTGATTCAAGTTGTTGTTGAGATTCCTGAGTTGGAATCTCCTCTACTGGCTCTCCTTCCAGAGGGTAATCTTCATTTGTTTCCTCCTCTGCTTCTTGTGTAGGAAAAATAAATTTTCCCTCAAACTCCACCTGCTTAGAAGCACCTTCATTTTGTTTGGTATCTTTTGTTACCTTATTTACCATAGCAAATTCATCAAAGGTAACATCTCTGCTGAACATTACTTTCTTTGTCATAGGACACCATAAGCGATATCCTTTGACTCCAGAAGTAATTCCCATAAAAATAGCCTTCTTTGCCCTTGGATCCAATTTTGACTCCGTCACATGATAATATGTAGTTGAGCCAAACACGTGCAAAGAGTTATAATCTACAGCAGGTTTTCCGTACCATTTTTCAAATGGTGTTTTGCCATCAATAGCAGCAGATGGTAGACGATTAATGAGGTGGCATGCATATGTAATTGCCTCAGCCCAAAATTCTTTGCCCAAGCCAGCATTGGACAACATACACCGTACCTTCTCCAGCAAGGTCCGGTTCATACGTTCTGCCACTCCATTCTGTTGTGGTGTATGTCTAACAGTGAAGTGTCGGATGATGCCATCATTTTCACAGACCTTATTGAAATGATCATTTTTGTATTCACCTCCATTGTCTGTGCGAATACACTTGATTCTCCTGCCTGTCTGATTCTCCACCATCATCTTCCATTTGAGAAAAATTCTCAACACTTCATCTTTGCTCTTCATTGTATACACCCATACTCTTCGGGAAAAATCATCAACAAAGGTTACAAAATAGTGCTTCCCACCCAATGAAGGTGTTTTGGAAGGACCCCAAACATCAGAGTGTACATAATCCAAAATGCCTTTAGTATTATGGATCGCTGTACCAAATTTAACCCTTGTCTGTTTCCCTTTAACACAATGCTCACAAAACTCCAAGTTGCAAGCCTTTACTCCTTTTAACAATCCTTGATCTGATAGAGTTTTCAAGGATTTTCCTCCAGCATGTCCCAAGCGCATGTGCCATAGCTTGGTTGCTTCTGCCTCTTTGTCGTCACTGGATGTTACTGTCGCTGTCCCAATAACTGTACTGCCACGATAGCGGTACATATTATTATTCTTCCGATTAGCCTTCATTACCACTAGTGCACCGGAGCATACTCTCATCACTCCATTTTCTGCAATGATTTTGAACCCTTTTGATTCTAGGGCTCCCACAGAGATGAGATTCTTCTTCAAATCCGGTACATATCGAACATCTATCAATGTTCTGATCATTCCATCATGGTTCCTTAATCGTATTGAACCAATGTCATATGAGGTAAGAGGGCTGTTATCCGCTGTATGGATGACTCCATATTCTCCTTCTTGAAATTCCACGAACCAGTCCCTATTGGGACACATATGATAGCTACAAGCCGAGTCCATCAACCATATGTCTGATGATGTTGATGACTCTGTTGTAACTAATGAGAAGTCTGAATCATCACAATCAGCTACATTTGAATCCATAATAGCCTTTCCATTGTTATGTTTGGCCTTATTCTTCAACTTCGGACAGTCTTTCTTCCAGTGCCCTTTTTCTCGACAAAAGGCACATTCATCTTTGCTGGGTCTGGATCTTGACTTGGATCTTCCCTTCTTTGTCCTCGTTTGATTTTGAGGACGACCCCTCACAAACAGTGCTTCTCCTTCTCCGCCCTTCTGTTTTTCTCGCTTTCTTTGTTCATAGCTGTACAAAGCTGAACAAACTTCTCTGAGAGAAATTTCGTCATTTCCATGGAGTAGAGTAGTTTCAAGGTGCTCGTACTCATCAGGAAGTGACGCCAACAACATTAAGGCCAAGTCACCATCATCATAAGTTGTATCCATATTTTGCAAATCTGTGACCAACTTATTGAAACTGGTGATATGTTCATTCATCGTGGTACCAGGAACATAGGTGAAGTGAAACAGTCTCTTCTTCATGTACAATTTATTTTGACTGTTTTTCTTCAAAAATTTATCCTCCAGTGCTTTCCATAATTTACTTGCAGAAGTTTCCTTTGTGTATGGATATTTCTGCTCTCTAGTAAGGTAGGATCGAATGGTACCGCAAGCAACACGGTTGATAATTCTCCAATCTTCTTCTCCAATAACATCTGGTTTCTTTTCTTCAATGGCCAGATCTAGCCCTTGTTGAAAAAGGACATCTAGAACCTCGCCTTGCCACATCCCAAAATGTCCGGACCCGTCAAATATTTCGACCGCAAATTTCGCATTTGACACAATTCTTGTCATAAGCGAAGATGCCAATGATGGCGTATTGTTGACACTTGATGTAGATTCTTCTTGTTTATTGTCCCCCATATTTGACACAAATATTATTTAATAGCTGACGACACAAATCAAGATTATTTCCTTTCTGATGTAGAAGATCAGACTAAGCTGCAACTACAGAGCATACTCAGACAGAACCTTGACTCAGTTACCAAGATAAATCTTTTCTGATGTGGAAGATCAGACTATGCTGCAACCACAGAGCATACTAAGACAGTACCTTGGCTCTGATACCAATTGTTGCGGAAGCCAAATGTATATAGTGTGAATAAGTCACAACTACTATACCAAAAATTATGACAGCCACCAAATAATAAATAAGATAATAAAGCAACAATAAAGGGAACACCAGAATTTACGAGGTTCAGCTAATTTTGCCTACTCCTCGGACACAACCAATATTTTATTTCACTCCAAAATACAAGTGAAATAATACTAAAGAGAGAAGATACAAATGCCTTAAACAGAAGAGAAGGCAAATGAGAGGTGTGTCTCAATCCTAAACATTAGGCCTTCTTTTATAGGGGAAAAATCCCCTCCAAACTTAACTCCCAACCAATGTGGGACTTTGGCATTTTGCCAAACTTCAACAGAGTTGACATGGGTATTGAAAGTTGTGGTGCTTTTAAAACTTCTCCTGCAATGGGAAAATTCAATTCCTGTTATCAAGAAAAGTATTAACAAGATCAGACTTCTGAAGAGACATTCCAGTGGGGTGAAAAAAGTATAGAAATTGTATGGTTAAGAATTATTGAAAGGCACAACTTTAGAACCAATCATTTCAACAAACTAGGTTGCAAGCAGTTGTCAAGATGCTCAAAATTAACTCGATGCCTTAATATATTTCTTGTTTTATGATGGTGGTGTCCGATCCAGCTTGCGCGCTTTAATTTGTTGTATATGTCGTCATAAATTTGTATACAGATAAACATATAAATATGACCATTACTACATCCACAGACTACACTACTCAACTAATCTTTCACCAATGCTAGACAGTGAAATATAACAAAAATAAAAGCCGAATACATCGACAGCCCCATAAACTTGCCAGTATATTTCCTTTAGAAACTCGTACTAAGAAATGTTCCAATTAAGCACCGAAACCCATCACAAAGTATGCCTATTAGACAATTCCCACTCAAACGTTATAAAGTGCAGCAAGAATTTCTGGATTACTTTATGTAATATTGACTGTTTTTTGGTTTCTTGACTTGTTGGAACAAATTAATGTTGGTACTAATCTATATAATGTTGGACAAACTGTTTGTTGGGTGTGCAAACAAAGTACCACATAGGTAGCTGAAAAGATTGGAAATCTACATATAATTAGGTGCATGGATCTCTTGATAGTGTGAGGTCCTTTTGGGAAATCCATACGAGTTTGGCCCAGAGCGGACAATATCACACCATGTTAAGAGTATCATTGGGCTGGCTTAGCCCAACAATTGGTATAAAAGCCCAGGTTTGGCGGGACGAGTATGAAGATTGCAGAGTGATGACATGGGGCTCGGTTTTCTTCCCCTCACGAGCTTAGAGATGCACATAGACAAGAAGAAGCTAGTTGTAATGGGTTCAGGTGCTTAATTGAACCAGGCTTTAGTTCGAGTGTCCAAATGAAATATACTGCCAAATTTAAAGGGCTTTCAATATATTCTGCAAAAAATAAAACTGAAAGAGAGAACGGTTTCAAGAGACCAGGGAACCGTTACTTGGTGCTCTACTCAGCATAAGATATAGTAATAAAAGATGAGACCAAGCCAAAGAAAAGAAAATGAAAGAACCAAAAGCCGGCAAACTAGAGTAAACAAAAAGTTGAAGACGGTAAAAAGGACTAACCAAAATAGCAGAAGGTGGATGACAAAAACGCTGCGAGTCTTGGAAATGCCACCAACAGAAAACAATATAATCCTTAAAACCCACAAGTAATGTCGTTCATCTTTAAAACTCAGAGCTAGTAATAAGACAGAGGAAAAGATGAAAGGGCGGGTGATTATTTTGGATGGCATAGTACTACACTTTTGGTTGGCCTTAGTAACTAAACATCTATTACCAACAAAAAAAAAAAAAAAAATAAATAAACTAAGCTTTAAAAGATCCCCCTTTTTGTCTTATAATCATCACTTAGGTGTTACGTCAAACACCTAGGAGGTAATAAAAACAATCAATCCGTTTCATAAGCCCAAGTCAAAAAATGAATTGTATAGTGGATCATAATTTGCGGTTTACTCAACATGCAACAACACAAACGCCTTGGCGTATAGGGACAAACTCCATTAGTTCTATTGAATGAGTTGACCAAAGAATACATATTTTATGTTACGTTCACAGATGCTCTGTTGTCCTAATATCTTTATTTCCTCTGCGCGAACTTTTCCACTAATCCAGTTTTTGCAAAGACAGTTCACGCTAATTTAGCGCTGTGATGAACAACACAAGGCATTATATGTGAGTTTTTGACCAATATTGTCCCTTATCTTTGAGGATAGGCTTATTTTGGTCTCTTAAATATAACTTTGTGCATATTTAGTCCCTTAAGTATGCTAAAGTGGAGCATCATTAGTTTCACTGACAAAATGTGTTCAAAAACTAACGGTGTTAACCAACTCTGATTCATGAAACAAATCTCCGCTCTAAAGCAAAACTTTTTCTCTCCTTTTATTGGATAACATAAATTATCATTTTAATTCCTCATTTTTAAATAATGTCTTCTAAAATTTTGATTTTAAAAATGTATAATATTTGTATATTATTTTGTATATATATACATTTTGTATGTTAATATACAAAAATTATACAAATTTTATATACTTTTTCGGCTACCAGATATAAATAGTTTCTGGCGCCGGCTAAAAATGAGAATACAATCTCGTTATTCGTTTGCTTTAATAGTATGCCTGGAAGTGATCTTGGCAACTCTATTTTTTTCAAATTTTAACTTTATTTTTTTTTTTTGGAAAAATCAACCAAAATTTTTAAAAGTAAAAGTTTTTGCATTAAAGTCTTAAATTCATCAACTCTGTACTATTAGTGGATGTTGGTTTATAAAATATTTTCGATAAGTAAATTAAAAAGACGGTGAGTACCGAAACTGACCCCGTAATTGATTTTGGACAGATTCTGCCAGTGAGACTAAATGTGCTCCACTTTAGCATACTTAAAGGATTAAATATGCTCAGGTTATATTTGAGGGACCTAAATAGACCTACTCTCAAAGATAAGGGATAATATTGGTCAAAAACTCCGTTGTGTATGGTCATCTTATTCAAGAAGAAAATTAGTTACTGTGTTTTGAAAATACACTCTTTTTTGGGATGCTCGTGATAATTAATGTCCGAATTCTCCGAATAATTTCTATTCTCTACATAATTTAGCTTGTAAAAAGATTAAATAAAAGTACGAAAGGATATAACACCTAAAGTTATGGTCAAACACATTAGTTACTTTGTTTTGAAAATACACCATTTTGGGATGCTATGAGTAGTGGTTCTCTTTTCTTATCCAACACCCTCATTATATATAGTAGCTTAAACAAGCAAGGGAAAGAAAAAATTAGCTTATTTTTCCCTCTTTCCACTTAGCTTCTTTACCCCCGGAACTGAGAAAGAAAATAAGAACCAATTCAAATAATAAGTGGGCGTTTGGACATAAGAATTGTAAAATTTCAAAAAAAAAAAAAAGAATTCAAGTGAAAATGGTATTTGAAAATTAGAGTTGTGTTTGGACATGAATATAATTTTGGGTTATTTTTGAAGTTTTGTGAGTGATCTGAGTGAAAAATTTGAAAAACAGTTTTTTGGAATTTTTCAAATTTTCGAAAAATTCTTTTTAAAATGCATTTTCAAGTGAAAATTATATTGGAATTTTATGACCAAATCTAATTTCGCAAAAAAAAAGTGAAAAAATTCCAAACGAGCTCTAAACAGAGTGATTGTTTTCAATTATGATGGCACAGGAATCAATAGTAGTAGTCCTATATTGTAATTCATGATTCATGAACTAAGTAATGAAGTGAAGCACTAGAGTTATTCAAGCAACTCTAATGAGTAACGTTTCGCATGAGTTATTTTTGAAGGGATCTGTTGAGAGAAATGTCAAGTTTAAATTTCATAGTCATTTATAGGAAACATTGTTCACTTTCATAAGTCCCCCGGCTGAAGCTCATCCGCTTGTATTGCTTTTTTGTCGTACAGTTACAAAATTGATAAGAGCAAGAATTTTAGGCTAGTTTTCACACTGTTTGTAGACAATTATTCATATGGTCAGATGTCTAGGGTTATTTCTTTTGCTTGTTTAAGCTTTTCTGGAGAAGTCATGTTTACTGTTTTCATTGATATTTTGCATTACACAGGTTTGCCGATGCAGCATTGAAGTTTTCTTCTTCAATCTTTTCATTTTCGGGGAACTCATTCAAATTGGTTGACAGCAAATTAAAAGTGGTTCTATATAGGGTCTAGTAAAGATCAGGAAGGCTTTGGATTTGCCTCCATCCGAGGACAAAGAAAAAGCTTCTACCAAACGTAAGTGTTTCTTTATTTGTTTGATTCCACCCTCTTGTCCCAGTATTACTAGTTATGGAATTGCTTGTCTCTTTAATAGCGACTGAAAAAATTACTATGGCTGATTAGTTATTAATAGTAGCATATCTGTGTAATGTGATGGCAGGCCAGGAACACGTGTTTTAGCCGCATTTTACACTCCAATTACTACACTTTGAGCGTGTTTGAACTTAAATAATGGTGATTTGCACTTATTATGTGTTTTATGATTTGTAGGAGATGATTCCGAGTTAACAAGTTGTTCTGGAGTTAAATCGAATAATTTAGAGCTTTGAAATCTGAGTAAAATCCCAAGGAACTAAACAGGATCGCATTCGGGGCTCGTGGACCGGCGTTGCATACGAAAGTTGGAAGAAAGCGCAAGGGTTAGAGCAAAATGTACTAGTGTGTCGCATAAGTTGTGGCATGGAGCAACGCATTAATACAAAAGTTCGTCAAAAATTTGAGAAGTTTAGAGACTTGTAGTTTTTGGGTCCGACAAAAAAATACACTAGTGCGACGCATAGCGCATGGCATAGTGCGATGCATTAGTACAAAAGTTTGTCAGATAAGCTAAGTTTAGAGAGTTTACAACCGAGTAAAATGCACTAATGCGACGCACCATGCGCTGTGCGACGCATGAAGTGTAAAATGTTTGCAAGTTTTCCCACTTCAGCTCAAAGAGAGTAGTTTCGTCCGGGTTCGTTCCTACTTTATATAAATACACTGGAAATACGTTTTTTGAAGGGACTTTTGACCTACGGAAGATTGGAAGAGCATTGGAGACTCAAAGCACAAGGAATCATCATTCTTTCCTCAACTCAACACCCGAGTTTGGATTGATTCATGTTTTATTATTATTCAACTTTATTTGTGAATAATTTCTCCATGAATATGGAGTAGTTTACCTTAAGGTTTGACGGATATGGTGTTTTGATTGATATTTGTGGGTTTCAACTCTAGTTCTTTGCTTGAATTCGTTTATGGAGCTTTGAATTGATTGCAACTTTATTCACCAGTTTATTTAATCGAAAGAGGAATATTCTGGTGATTATCTTTGCATTATTTTGTTTGGTTTAATTTAGTGATTATTTTAAGTAATCGAAAGAGCTTGTTGAATTGTTGATTAAATCAAATTAGGAAAATGTTCAAGAGATATTTTCCTGAATATTAATCCATTAATGCATGCTTGCATATGTTCACAGTGCTTATATTAGTTCGCCTCGTAAAGTTAAGATTTAATCGAGAGAGAAGTCTTGACTACACATTTGAACTAATCATCGAGTGAATTCGTGAGAATCATTAGAATTTAGAGTGAATTGAACTAGAGTTGGATCCCAAATAGCTATCTTGCACCTATCCTGTCATGACCCATTATTTCTCTCGTTGATATCTCGGTGTTGCTCAACTCTTGTCTTTCTGTTATCAATTGTTAATTATTTTAGTTTCAAAGTTAATTTTAGTTATTAATTATCCCAATCAAAGCGTTAATCATCCTGAATAGTGTTAAGCTAGAAATTACTGGAGCATTGTTTAAATCCAATCCATGTAGAGACGATAATTAAATTATACTCTCTTTGGCTAGAGAGCATCAATTTCGTATTGTGTTTTGCGCTCTTCGTAATGACATCCTGAAAATTATTTTTTTGGGAAAGAAGGAATAACAAGAATCTTAGTGGAAAATATACGTCTGTAAACATACATCCGATGACCAATGCATACAGAATCAAAAAGACTGGCAAAAGGTACAGTTAATTCGAGCACTACCTCCCAAGCCTTCCAAGTTGCTCAGTAATTCATATAATAGAACTTGTGGCACTAGCTCCTGTGATTTTCTTGCTAATACGAATGCCCCACGTTGATTGGTTTATGTTATCCCGGAATTCCTTATCTTGATTAATTTCACATGCTCATGAAAAATATATTGAAATCAAGATCTCCACTGCCCTAATGGTGGCTTGTTGGGGCATCTATAGCAGTTCAAAGTACATGGACAATATAGGCCAGGCAAAAGGAGATGGTGCAAACATTCATTTAGCTTCAATGAGATTCCGCTAAGTGATAATGAGACCAATACTCCTTGACAAGTTGCCTGAAATGCAAACCATCTTGCTTCATCAGTAGTTCATTATACTCCACTAGTTTCCCTGTATTCTCAACCAAAGTTAAAGTAATTAGAGCTAATACATACTGGGATTAACAAGTCTGAAAGTATTAGCATAGTCGTGTTTAAAAGTAAACAAACAGGTCCTGCCATCACTATGACCAGAACCAGCACATAATCCATTACAGTGGGTATCCTATGGGCAACTGTAATTACAGCACTGTTAGCAAATTCTGTCCTGATTATTTCTGCAATACCATATCAGTTGCATTGTCAATCGATGCAGTTGCTTCGTCAAAAAACAAAAGCTTGCTTTTCCTCAAAAGATCACGTCCCAAACAGAACAAGTGCCGCTTCCCAGTTTGATCCATCTTCCACAACTGAAACGACTCTACAATGGTTAAACAGAAACCCAAGTACAATTGTTCTCCCTCGCATTAGGGCGGACAATTTTCAGATCATAAATGTCATGATTATATTGCTTGAGCAAAGAGGGTACTTCGCAGGGGCACCTCATCAAAACGCTTACAAGCACTTAGAAGGAATTTGTGCATGCTTGATAGGAAAGTAAGCAAACCAATGTGTCCGAAGATTCTTTGAGGTTGTTCCCTTTCACTAAGGGGAAAAACCTTCTTGGTTGGAGCATTTACCAAATTACTCTATCCACACTTGGGATAAGTTAGCAGTGGAATTCATCACCAAGTTCTTTTCCCCCGGACATGCAGCAACGTTGAGGGATGAGAATTTGGCTTTCAAGCAAGAACCAAACGAGCCACTACATGATATTTGGGAGCATTATAGAACCATGGTGAAGGAATGTCCTAAAAATGACATGACCGAGAATATGTTACAACAAAACTTCTATTGTGGAATCAATATAACCAATCAATGTGTGGTGGACTAATTGGCCGGGGGAGCTCATGACTACTTCATGTCCAGAAGCTTGTGCAATACTTGATGAAATGACAGAAACATCATCAGCTTGGCAGTCCCGAGAAAATGTGCCTCAAGCAGATTCTAATATGATTCATCTTCACAAGGAGTTACAAGATCATGATCGAGCCATTGCCAGTTGACTACCACTATGACTCAACTTTTCAAAGCTCCACTCAACAAACTCAAGCTCCAAAACAAGTTCATGCATCAACTTCAAGATGAGATATATTCACAAGATGACGGGTGCTACAATCAAACGGGTCCTGATTAAGAGCAAAATGAGTAAGTGCAATTTGTGAGCAACTATCAAGGTTAAAGAGGTACTTTCCAAGAGTCTAATCAAGGACAATGGAGGCCTAATAATAATCAAGGCAACTGAAACAACAACAATCAAGGCAACTGCGAGAACAACAATTAGTTGTTGTTCCCCCAACTGCCTTGATTGTTGTTGTTCCAATTGCCCTGATTATTATTAGGTCTCCATTGTCCTTGATTAGACCCTAAGAAAAGTACCTCTTTGACCTTGATAGTTGCTCACAAATTGTACTTTCTCGTTTTGCTCTTGATAAGGACCCTCTTGATTCTAGCACCCATCTTGTGAATACATCTCATCTTGAGGTTTATATTGATTACCCTTGGCCCTTTGTTTAGATCCCAAAATATGAACACCTTCCATTGCATGACTTGATTCGGAGCTTGAGTTTGTTGGACCTGAGCTTTGGAAAGTTGAGTCATAATGGTAGTCAACTCGGCAAATGGCTTGACCCTTGCAATTCCTTGTGAAGACGAATCATATTAGGATCTCCTTGAGGAACATTTGCACGGTATTGCCAAGCGGATGATATTTCCGCCATCTTATCAAGTATTGCACAAGCTTCTGAATAGGGTGTAGTCATGAAGTTTTCCCCGGCCAATTGGTTCACCATACATTGATTGGTTGTATTGATGCCACGATAGAAGGTGTGCTGTAACATATTCTCGGTCATGTCATTGTTAGGACATTCCTTCACCATAGTTATATAACTCTACCAAATCTCATGTAGTGGCTCGTTTGGTTCTTACTTGAAAGCCAAAATCGCATCCCTCAACATTGCTATAGGTCCGGGTGAAAAGAACTTGGCAATGAATTTTGCCACTAACTTATCTCAAGTGTGGATAGAGTGATTTGGTAAACGCTCCAACGAATCACAAGCTTTTCACCTTAGTGAAAAGGGGAAGAGCCTCAACCTCAAAGCATCTTGGACACATTGGTTTGCTTACTTCCCCAACAAGAATTCAGAAATCCCTTCAAGTGCTTGTAAGCGTTTTGATGAGATGCCCCGATGAAGCTCAAGCAATGTGAGCATGACATTTGTGATTTAAAAAGTGATCACCCTAATGCGGGGAGGAACAATTGCACTTGCATATCCTTCATGTTGTACGGCATGTTGTTGATCTGGTTTTGGTGGTAGTGGAGGAGGTGTTGGCAGTGGAGGAGGTGTTGTAGGTACATTTTGGGCTTTCCCTCTACCACGTCAGTTTCCTTGAACCGGCAACGCTTCATCACCTACACATCTTCCTCAATAGCTCCAAGAGGCAAATCACCAACTTCATGGTTACCTGCCCTGCCATTAGTAACCTACAACAAGCACACACAAATTAAAGTATTACGAAAAAAAAAAGATAAAAACTCAAGAAAACACACAATAACAAAGTAGTACAAGAACGTCGTACTCCCCAGCAGCCGCCAACATTGATGACATCCAATCATATACTTCTAACTGAAGTGCAGACGGTCGTTAGAAATAATAAACCCAGCTAGGTTGGAATTGAATCCCACATGGAATCCCACATGGAATAGGTGTGCTAAGGTGTTCAAATGTGTGTAAACTTGATAATTCTTAAAGTAATTTTCAAACAAAAAAGTGGATGATCAATTACATCTAAAATTACTACTAAGACTAAGCTAGGAATTTTATCGAGCACATAAAATGCAAGTAAAAATGATTTTGTTTTCTAGTAAGAGAAGGACCGGGTTGTAACCTCAATATGATATAATTAGTTCATGGGTATACTTAACTTGCCTAAATACTTTGGATTAGTTATTATGGTCCAATTGCTAGCTACCCACTAGAATTTTCTAACTCTAGCAAGCTTATCTCTAAAGAGTTCTTCCAAACCAAAGGAATGCATTAAACCCCAATTTATAATGACCCAAGTAAAAATCTCCTTATTCCTAATATGATTTCATTAATCAAGCTTCATTAATTCTTTAATAATTTCAAATCCTTGTTACTTGTTAATTACCCGGTCCAATTTCCACCTTTCCAAGCAAGAAATAGATAATAAAGGACTCAATCTAGTATTTACAACCACCAAATTAATATTAAAACATGCAAACAATTGGATAATCACAACCCAAGTAATAATAAACAAGATATCAAACACCCATTCACCTTAATGCCATAAGAGTTTACAACCCTAGCTATAAAAGCTTAGTTACTCATGCTAAAGATAAAAAACTATAGGTTCAAATGAATAGATAAACATGATTCGAAACAAAATAAGTGAGAAAATTCAAGCGCAACGATGGAGATCCTCAAATCATTCCAAAAGAGCTAAAGGCTGCGGTAGAATATTAGAATATTCAAAGGAATGAAAGATGACCTACGAAAATCAGCTAAGAATCTATCGTCTGAAACCTGTGACAAAATCGCCCTGTGGTCACAATCGTGGAACCGATTGATGATCATCTCCACGTTTTGCTTTAATACTTTAGTTGTAGGTTAAGCTTCAGGTGACTTCATGGCCTTGTTCGTGGAGCCAATGATGTTCGTGGAGCCACTGATGCTTGTGGCCTGGTTCGTGGGCTGAATCGTGGAGCCGAGCAAAACTTGCACAAATTTTTCCAGACTTAGTCATTTTCTCCACACTTTTGAACTCTGTGATTGCCTCCGTGGAGCCAATTTCTCTGCACTTTTCAACCTTCAAATTCTTCACCAAATTCCATCTCTTTTCATCATTTTTTATCAAATCCTTCATCAACTATTTCATTTAAGCTCAAATACCTGAGACAAACCAAATTAAGTTAGTTCAGGCTATTAAATCTTACTTAAAGAACCTTAAAACCCAAGAAAAAAGTATGAATAAGTTGGCAAAATGGCAACTTATCAATTGTCACCTCTTTATCAAGAATAGCCGCAACAAGTGACATAACATCAAAAATTCCAGCAAAGACTAAGGCAAAAATTGACAAGAGGCTCAAAGGGGTTTCCGAAATATGGTTTTCCCGAAGGCTTGCGGTTAAACTTACTGATAACCATGTAATCCATGAAACAAGGTCAGTAACAACCAATGCGGTGGTAACGTACTATTGGGTTTTTTCACCTGGTCTCCAAGCACCCAAATGAATAAGGACAAATACAGTATTCCCAGGAAACCATTGAAAATAGCAAAAGTCAACTGCAAACGTGAGAACCCAGAAAAGCAAGCAGGAATACTGGTGTATTTCGAGGATGTCTAAGAAACCAGTGTGCATGGGAACAGCAGCAGGAGTATAACATCAAAACAATTGATCAACGCATGATTGATGTAGGATGAAGGTTGAGCTGTGGATACCCAATCAATACTGCAAGGTTTTCCATTTTCATTCGAGCAATCTGATGCCCCACAAAATGCAGCCCGAATGTCCTGCATCTCCTTCTCCAATTTCTAAGCCCTGAAATGAAATTTCAGTCGAAAGATTTAGACTTCATTTATATGCAATGGTAATCCATGCAATGGGCAAATTCAACTCCTTGTATCAAGAACGTATTAACAAGGCCAGCCTTGTGAAGAGACATTCCAGTGAAAGAAGAAGAAAATAATGAGAAAGAAATTGTATGGACAAGAATTATTGAAATGCAAAGCTTTAGAATGTTTCAGAAACTAGGTTGCTAGCAGTAATCAAAATGTTCAAAATGAACTTGATGCACCTTAATATGTTATTTATGTAGTCATAAATGTGAATGCAGATAAAGATGACGCCTACAACATCCACATTACGCAACTATCTTCAATGAAATACCTTTTCTTTTCGTCAATGCTAGACAGTGAAAGATAACGAAAATAAAACTGGAAGAGAGAACAGTTCCAAGAGACCAGGGAACTGTTACTAGGTGCTTTTTCACTTCATTAATAAGATACTCGAAAATTCACCATACATGAACAACTGAAATACGCATACACCTATGTACCTCCAGGCAGAGTCACCAATAATCGCTACATGAGCAAACTCCATTCTGAAAGTGATCATAGCGATTTGTATCCCTAACAACAATCAGACGTTGCATGATCTTGGAGATAAGCTTGGCAGAAATGTGGCAATCTCCACTTACACATAGAGTCTTAGTAATTCTAATAGAAGTACCTGGGGCGGAATTCATAATTGCAAAGGCAATAGCAAGCTTCTCATTATGAACTACTAGATGATTTTCTTTATCTTCCTCCTCAACGTCGTGAACGGCAGCATCTATTTCTGGAACATATCCTTCCTCTTTCATCTTGCCTATTAGTATGTCTAACTCTTCATAGATCTCCTTTGATTGTGTATGAGACGTGTCACCAGCAAGAAAGGTGTGCACCAAGTGATTGAGCTCAACATTGCTGACACCGGGCATTTTCTTAATCCCTCTAGCGTTCATGATTGACCTAATAGTCGTCATATCTTGCCATCTTCCAGCCTTCACATAAATATTTGATAGCAACACATAATAACCAGACTGCTTTGGGGACAATCCAAAAAGATTGTCTGCAGCTACAAGACCAATGTCCATATCATTGTGCAACCGACAGGCACCCCCAAAATTCTCTCATAGGCCTCATTTATGCATCCAGGTCCTTTAAAATCAACCATGCAAGCATAATGTTCTAACCTCGGCACAATCTTGTACTTGTCTATCATTAGCCTGTAATAGTACTCTCCTTCTTGTAGCAATCCTGCATGGCTGCAATCGGAAAGAACGGAAACAAAAGCAATAGAATCAGGTTGAAGACCATACTCCAACATTTTTGAAAACAAAGCCGAAACTTCATCCCGGCCTTGGCCACTCTTACCATAAGCAGATATCAAGGAAGTCCATGACACAACATCCCGAAACTTCATCCCCCTCAGACATTTTCCTTGCCTCTGTCAAACATCCGCACCTGACATACATATCAACTAAGTAGTTCTCAAGAGATAAATTTGGCCTAAGACCTTTTCTCTCAACAGATTCATGAATCCTCCTTCCCAACGATGCAGCTGAAAGGTCCACACAAGCAGGAAGAATGGTAACAAAAGTTATAACGTCAGGCTCTATTCCACAAGTTATTTTGGAGATAGAGCTCAACCACCTCATTACGCATAGAATTCTTGACATATATAGTTATCATCACATTCCATGGAACCAAATCCTTTTTATCCATATTCATCATTCATGAAAATATCTTTGTCGAACGAGACATTCTCAATGATGGTATTACTAACAGCAGGTAAAAGGCTAGAAATGGTTCCCATGTTTGGTTCCATACCTAGAAAGTTCATTTCCTTACAAACCTCTAAAGCATCATCAAACCTTCCATTTTGAGCATATCCAGCAACCATTGAGTTCCAAGAAACAACGTCCTGTTTGGGCATTTCATTAAGAACCTGACGAGCCTCCTAAAGCAACCGCTTTAGGCCCCATATTTGTGGGGGCTCCATTTTTTGTTACACCTAATAGATTATGTATAAGTTTAAAAAAGAGTTTTGTAAAGTGAAATTTTTTGATTTCTTTCTAACAAATATAGAGAAGAAGGATTTGCAATTGCTATGATTTCTACCAAGGAAATTGCACTTGAAATGGATATCAAACCCGAATTTCGTAAGAAATGTGTGATATATATGAAGTGACAATTTGATGCGAATGTTGATAATGAAATCTCAAAATCTTTCGAAGAGTCCTTTAGAGTTGATTATTTTTCTACATAATAGACAAGGCTATTTTTTCACTTCAAAATAGATTTGAACAATTCGAAGCATATAAAAATATTTTTGGTTTTCTATTTGGCAGTAAAAGTTAAGATCACTAGATGTTGGAAATTTAAAAAAAATATTGCCTTAACTTGAATGTTCTTTAAAGCATAATAATCAATTCGATATTGATAGTTTAGATTCTGAATTAAAAGTATTAAGGAAAATAGTACAATTAGAAGATAAAAGTTTAGTTGATACACTTAATCAAATAAAAAGATTTAATTCTTTTCCAAATGCCTAAATTGCTTATGAAATAATGTTCATAACTCAAGTTACTGTCGCTTGAAAGAAGTTTTCAAAATTAAAATTGATAAAATTTTACCTAAGAACAATGCCACAAGAAAAGTTAAGTGGATTAGCTATATTGTCAATTGAGAAATACTTATTAGGATTTATTGATTATAAGAAAATTAAATAACTTTGTATCTAAAAAAAAGCAAAAAAAAAAATAGATTTCAAATAAATAATAATAAAAAAAAAATTAAAAAGTTAAAAATTCGTCGGTCGCCCCTGTTTGGGCATTTCATTAAGAACCTGATGAACCTCCACTAGATATCCACATTTCCTATACATAACCACAAGACAATTCCCAAAAAATAGGTTAGAATCGAGACCCCTCTTGCTAATAGTATCGTGAATCTGCAGCCCGGCCATCAAATTATTGGAGCCAAGACAAGCTTTAAGAACACAGGGAAATGTATAGTGATCAGGTCTAACATCTCGTTTAGACATATCATTATAAATAAAAATACCATCTTGATAGAACTTGTTATTCATATAGCTCCTGATCATGACATTATAAACTGCCACGTCCCTGTCAGGTATTTTGTCGAACAGTTGGCGAATCACATCGGGTTGGCCACAAGTGGCAAAAGCACGCATCAATTTGATGGCAAGAGACGTGTTGCAACATAGAACCGGATTGAGAATGATCTTGGAATGTAGTTTTTTCAGTGTTTTGATATCTGGGGGTCGGTCCAATATATGACTGGAGGAAACTTCGTCTAAATGGAAAGTGTAGCACTGCTGGGGGGGTTTTAGTGTGTGTATATATGGATTGGCAGTTTAATAAGGGAGGAAAAGGCAAAGGGGGCTTGCAATCGGTGACATGAAATATCAGAGTACAACTTTCTTGAAGATTGTTCACGTTCACATAGCTCAGTCATGGGGACTCCATGAATCCTGCATAGAATTGCTTTCTAGTTTAGAGTGGACGACTAAGGAAGAGAGGGAAACAGTTACATTTGGGCCCTATAAACTTTTCTCCCTCCATGAGAACATAAAGCTAGTTCCCATCAAAGAGATGACTGATGTTCTCACGGTTGAATGCGAAGCAGTTGATATTGCCAGAGGTACTTGGGTCAGAATGAAGAGAGGAAGAAATATTGAGGGAAATTTTGAAAGAAGAAACTAATTTATATTCCACCTGTATGTACTCCATGTCCTGAATAGAATGCCGGTTATATGTTATCAATGTTTAGTATTTAGAAGAAAAAAAATGTAAATTCTTTTTCCAAAATTAATTTTAAAATGTTTAATAAGATTAAGTGGGCGTTTGGACATAAGAATTGTAAAATTTCAAAAAAAAAAATCAAGGCAAAAATGGTAGTATTTGAAAATTAGAGTTGTGTTTGGACATTAATATAATTTGGGATTGTTTTTGAAGTTTTGTGATTGCTGAGTGAAAATTATTAAAAAATAATTTTTTAGAATTTTTTAAATTTTCAAAAAAAATTAAAGTTATCTTCAAATGAAAAAATTGGAAATTTTATGGCCGAAAAAAAGGTAAAAAAATTTCGGAAAAAATTGAAAAAAATCTTATGTCCAAACAGGCTCTAAATAAAATAAAAATACAATAGGATGTAAGACTTTGACGAAACAAGCGCTTGCCAGTTTGACAAAATAGTAGGGTATTAGTTACAGAAAAAGATATATTAGGTGTTTACAAAGTGGTCGTGTAAAAGGAAAATCAAAGGAAAGTATGTATTAAGTTTTTTGAAATCGTTAAGGGTCTGAATTGTCCTTCTACTATCATAAATAGGCCTTATTTACCTCTCGTTTAAGTTTTCTATTAAAAACATCCCTACAGTTATACATTAGGTTCATATTTACCCCTTACACGTTAAAAACACCCTCCCATCTCTTTAAAATCCACGTGGCATTATTGGACCAACTAACCCGGCCCCTTTTTTTTTAATTCAAACCCACCCCGATCCCAGCAACAGAGTAGCTACCGCCCTACTCTACATCTTTTCCCTCTTCTGTATAGCTAAATCCACAAATTAGTTTACAGAGTGTTCTAGTATCCTTTTTTCCTTGGCCAGCGAGCGAAAATTTCTCCATCTCCAAAGACAAGAGAACTAGTGCATATGCCTTATTCTTTTAGGTTGATAGTAGTGCTTATATTCCACACATACAAAAATGCAAGAAATTTGCTATTAAAGCAGAACTTGAACGTGTTTTTCTTTGTTGGATTTTTTATATTCCTATGCCATATAGTAAGCTATATTACCCTCCATGCTTAACTTTTAACATAATTACCTTCTATATACCTAATTACCATTTATGTACCATTTTAGGATTTTAATGGTATTAATTAGTCTCCTAATTTTACTCAACCGTATATTCTCACTCCCCCAAGTTTCTCTCTCCAAATCCCCACGATTTCCTCTTCAAACACCCACGATTTCCTCTTCTAAAACCAGCGAAAATCTGTAACCCCTCTACCATTGACAACCATTAAAAAGCTTTGAATTCTAATTTGGGTTTTCAAAAGACATTGTTTGTTTGGATTGGATGTTGTTGCAAAGAATTGAGAATTCTCTCTACGTCTCTTTCTATCTCGCAATCCCAAATTTCAGTAATATAAGAGGAAAGGAAAAGAGAGCATCAATTCCACCATTGACAGCCATTAAAAAGTTTTGAAGCTTTGAATTCAAATTTGGGTTTTCAAAAATAATTATTTGTTTGGATTGGGTGTTGTTGTAAATAATTGGGAATATGGTTTGGAGTTTATATCTTAATTTTGAGGGGTTTTGGTGAAGATTAGACTTGGTTTTGGCTGAGTTTCAGATTGAAACTCGTCGAAGAAGAAGAAGAAGAAGAAGAAGAAGAAGAAGAAGAAGAAGAAGAAGAAGAAGACATGACATACATTATATTGCAGAAATGTAGATAAATTGTAGAAAAATTATAGAGAAATTGTAGACTGTTGTTTATTTATTTTTGATCTTTGTGTTTTTGTGTTAAAAGTTTTGATGAGAGCTTGTTATTCCATTTCGTCTGTTTTGGAGCTAACTTGTGCAGAGGAGAAGATGTTTTTTAAGTTATATATATTGCTATACCTTTAAATTCAAGAAAGTATGGTTGTATTGTACTTAAAGAGGCGTGAATTTGTAGAATAGGTTGAATGTGAGGAATGAGCCAAATAAGACTCACAATGGCTTATTTTCTACATTTAATCTACAACAAAACTACATATCATTTGAAAAATTAATATGAAAATACATAATTTCAATGTTTCTACAAATTATGTACAAAATTTCTACAAACTGTTCATAACCGAATTTATCTTTATTTTCATGCATATTCGTCTGGAACACTAAAGTTACTTGATATGCCAACATCTCCGGTTATAGAGGAATACAACTTATTTACAATTTTCTACAACTTTCACACATTATTTTCACCCAGTGAAATACAACTACAATAACATAAAACTTACATACAAATTTTATACAAAATTTATACAATATGTCTTTTGTATATTTTGTATCTGATTTATACATAGTAAAAACAATTTTCATACAACTAATTATATATTATACAACTTATCTACAAATTATCTACAATTTTCGTACATTATTTCTACTCAGTTATATACAACTACAATATAATACCACTTAAATATAATTTTTATACAATGTTGTTCAACTTTCATACAATATGTAAATGAATAAAAGAAAAATAAACAAACAATAGTCTACAATTTTTCTATAATTTCTGCAATATAATGTATGTCATGTCTTCTTCTTCTTCGAGTTTCAATCCAAAATTCAGCCAAAACCAAGTCTAATCTTCACCAAAACTTCTCAAAATTGAGATATAAACTCCAAACCACATTTCCAATTATTTTCAGCAACACCTAATCCAAACAAATAGTGATTTTTGAAAACCCAAATTTGAATTCAAAGCTTCAAAGCTTTTTAATGGTTGTCAATGGTAGAATTGTTGCTTTCTTTTCCTTTGCTTTGTATTACTGAAATTTGGATATAATTGCGTTTGTTGCAGAAGAATTGTAGAAGATTTAGTCGTTTTTGATTTGTGAAATCAGAAAAAAGGTTGAAACATAGTGTATCGCAAAAACAGAGTATGGAAAATTTGAAACGAATCTGACAATAATTATGAATGTGCGTGATTTGTGTTGTAGAAGGTCTGGAAGAATATTTAATTCCCCAATTTTAGCGCGCCTAAATAAGGAAACCTATAGCTACAATGATTCCTTATTTAATAAATTGTCTATATTTTGTAGAAATACTATTACCATGGTGAGTAATATGCAAACTATGAACATATTTGGTACTATAGTTTCCTATATGGTATAGGAACGAAAATTTATCTTCTTTGTTTTCCCCATAAGCTGAAAAATAATGCTCACTTCTTTCGCTCAAAGCTCTGGTTTAGTAAAGAACAGAAGTTGTGGGTCTCTTATACAGAGTAAGTTACATTCCCACTAAAAAGTTCAAAACGTATAAGGCTGTAGTTTTGTTGCTGGGATCGGGGCGGGTCAGTTGGTCCAATAAGGGGATGCCACATGTATTTTAAAAGATGTGAGGGTATTTTTAACGTGTAAGGGATAAATATGAATCTTATGTATAATGGTAGGGATATTTTTGATAGAAAACTCAAACGAAGGATAAATAAGACCTATTTATGATAGTAATGGAGCAAATCAGACCTTTGAAATTAAACTATTTCTGGATGCTCTGAGTAGTCTCTCTCTAATGATGGTTTTGTTTTCCAGAACCCCTATTATTCTAGTAACTTAAACAAATAAGAGAGAAAATCATTTTACCTTGTTTTTCCTATTTCCACTTTAGCTTCTCTACTAAATCACTTCTTTTGTGGGTTTACCACATCAGATCGTATTATTACATGTTGAGTGAAAATATGCTTATCGACATCTTGCTGTATGTAAAATATGCCTATCCTCACCGTATGAAAGGAAACCAGTGATATTGCATTGCTAGCAGTTGCATTTTAGTTGGCTGTCAGCTATGACAACTAGCCCTGCTCAATTTCTACATTAAATGAGGAAAACCAGTTTTTGTTATTAACATTTTCCTGCCAGTGCAGGAAATGTTTTCTATATCTACAAAATTATTCAACAAAGTTAAATAACATGCTTCGCTTTTCCATCTAATTAGAGACAGCATGCTTCACTCGCTACAACAGTATTCCTCTAATGAGAGTCATAGCTACAATACTGGTGCAACTTGTCATCATCAATCCTGAAAGAGAGCCTTGGAAACAGAAGAAGAGCTCTGTTTTAGCTTTTCATCCTCTTCACCAGCATTTTGAGAGAATGACCAGTTTTTTCCACTCATTGGTGTCTCATATACTACACTTCCGTAACCTCTTTTCCTCTCCTTCCTCTTCAGTTCCTTCTGCTCTTCACACTTTGTTTTTACAACATTAAGCTGCTTCGGGGCCCAGACTCTTTGCAGATCTGGCATCCTTGTGAAAGATCCAAATCGTCGAGCCTTCTCTCTCCTATCACGAGCTTCACTTAACTTGCGGGCATGATCCCCAACTTTAATCCCTTGGGAGCTCTCACCAGCGTCTTCTGGTGGTTGGCAAGACTCATCCTCTGCTGATCGTGTGTAGTTGGCTTCAGCCGTTTCATATCTATCTTGTTTATCCCTCCAAGACTGATTACTGTCCTCGCTGTTGAATAGAAAGGACTGTTTTTCATCTTCATCACCAAATGGAAGTAGATCCATTTGTGTGTAGATTCTATTCACAACATCTTCGAGAATGTCCTTGTACCTGAATCATGTGAGGATTTCTAAGTTATATTTCAGGTAACAGTCCTACCAGGGCGCTGCATGAGTTTTCTTATATATGAAAAGCAAACAAGAGCCAGTTCTAACAATAACAGAGCGATTGGTTTAAACTCTGATGGCACAGACAATGAAACTTGTACACTGTAATTCATGAACTAGGTACTGAAGTTAAGCAATGGAGTTATCTGAGAAGTTCAGTGTAGCAGACTTTAGTTTTATAGTAAATGAAAAGCTGGCCATCTTGTAGTAAATTTACACTTAACATGGTTTTGCTTAAAACCAGACAGGAAAAATCCCTAATAGGTAAAGTAGGACTACAAAGTAGAAGACTAATTGAAGTTTCTTAAGAAGAATGAAGGTTCTAAAAATTAGAGAAGTTCATGAAACAGAATGCTAATGTAGTCAAATAACAGCTAGAGCACGATGATGATATCAAAATAATACTTTGATGGTCTATAGAGCTATAGTAGGTTTAATCTTAGAGAATTATTAACTTATCTTGATAGGATAAAGCAAGGAAACAAGGGGAAAAAATGATTGGGGTTGGTGAAATAAGATGATTGAGAGGACAAAAGGTGACCTACTTCTCATGGTGAATTCTTGTCAGGACAAACACCAAAAGGGAATACAGAAATGAAACTTGCCGTGAGACATGAATCAGATCGTCATAACTATAGAGAAAAACAACCTCTTTATTTCAAAGCAAAATATTTACCTTGTCCTAATATTGCGTTCAACATAATCATAGAGACTAACACGACCATGAATACCTCCTTCAACAAGGTATTGAATGATCTCTAAAAAGGAGCAGATCTCTTTAACAAGCTTCTGCTTCGACGACGACTTAATACTCTCAGAAAAGGTTGATCGAAGGATTTCCATCCGAAGCAATATCTGCAATTCAAATCTTATGCAAATTAAGGAAAATGCACTAAAGAACAATATTAATTCCTTTACTTGATAAAGCAGAATTTAAGGTGTAATAATTCTAAACTAGTGCTGAAAGAAACTAATGAAAGGATACTCTCGAACAATACTTTCTGAGGTTGAACTGAAATCAGATACTTCAGAGGAGGGATCCTCATGTTTCAGCTTCTCTTTCATTTGTTTGGGCTTTCTTAGCAAGAACTTCATAAGTTCAGGAAGGGCACTTTTGGCACATGAATCACTTGCTTTTGGAATTCGGGATTGGCCTCGTATAGTGTCATCTGTCTCATACTTCTTAGATAATGCATGTACTGATGACTTCACTAGTCGCTCTGCTAAAGTGTGCAAGTCTCTTCCAGATTGTAGGCCATGCTGGATTTTCATTGGTAGATTAGTGAAGAAGGCTTCTGCAGTTTCTGAGTATACCAGAGGTGCATCTCCCTCCAGCATGAGGGTTGAATCAGAGGGAAAATGTATAGAAAGTGGCTGTTCCGGCTGTATTTTACATGAATCTGCAGCTGTTAGCAAGCAGGTGCTAGACTTCTTGATCTGTTTCATCCAGCACTTCAAGAATTTCAGCTTCTTTGATTTCTCAATTTGTCTGGCAAAACAAAGCTCTACCAACTCAAAATCATTACACTCAAATGCTGCCTTGAGGAATGAACTCAAAGTCAAATCCCGGGTTGAAGACTTCTTATTCTTTTCTCTTTTCCCGACCCCTAGTGGTTCACAATTGGCAGATGCTGAAGACTTGGTTTGGGAGCCAATCAACCCCAGAGAGTCGTTGATTTCATTAGAGCTTCCACAGATCCTGTCATTCATCTGCTTTGAGTTTGATCCACAATTAGCTTCTTTTTTCATATTATGACCTTCCATGCTTGAAAGAAGAGCCAATTGCACTGTCAAAGGTCTGAGGACACCCGTTATTGTATTTCCATTGCTACTAGATAGAGTTACTAAAGCCCAATAGCTTTCTTTATACAAAAAACTGAGAAGAATTTTCCACATGACTGTGGAATTTCCTGGGGCATGCTGACCCTTCACTCCAAATAGTACATCAAGGACTCCATCAACGAAAGTATCGCTACAGTATTTACTTTTGCATCTGGTTGACTCCTGCACTAAAACATAACTAGACGAGCATCCTTCAATTTTTTCCCCTACATTGTACTTCTTCACAGCCTTGAGATGCATCGTTACTGAACCTTCACCAAGACAAGACCAAAACAATTCTTCTCGATCACACCCTTCATTTCGCTTGTCTCCAAAACCTAGTGTATTCAGAATATCTTCAGATCTAAGCCTGGGCAACGTCGTGAAATTGAGCAATTCGAGATCACAAAACTTGCATTCCAAAGGCTTCCCATTGACATCAAGGATCTCAAGATTCAGTTGTGCAGAACTTCTATCAGATGAACCAATGCTTTTCATAAAATCAAATGAAGCCCCAATTTCAGGATATATCAATCCAAATGGAATCAGAGCGGAACCTAAAACAATGGAATTAGTTGAACTAATCCCCCAACCCAAATTTCTAATTCCATTCTCCAACATGGACGACCATTCACCTTCATCAACAAATTCAACCTTCTCTCCCTCCTTTTTAAAATCTTTCAGGTCGATCCAACTAAAATGAATACTTCTATTATAGAAAGAGCTCCTCACAAGACCAAAAATTTCATTGAATTTGACCATAAAACCTTCGAAATCCTTACAAATTTCAGAATTCACATTCACATTCATATACTCAGCTACATTACTCAAGGATCTACAAATAGGCGAAAACAAAATAACCAAATTTCGAGATATCTTAGGAATCTCACCAGTTAACTTACCTGGAGGACTCTCAATTTCAGACTCCCAAGCATAATCATTAACTAGCTGGAGAAGAGAACCGGAAGTGTGACAAGCCCTAGGATAATTAGGCTCTAATTCGATTGGCAGCGAGAGGGAATTTAGGATTTCGGTGATGGAATTTAGGGTTTGAGACGGGTGGTTGAAAGCAATGGAAGCGACAGAGAGGTTCGGGAACAAGCGATTAACGGCAGAGGAGGAACGGAGAGGGGAAAGTGAGGAGAAGAAAAGTTTGAAAGCGAAAAGCGAGTTGGAGAGAGATGGGAAAGTGAGGAGGCGCGTGGAGGTCACGAGAATGGAGGTGAGGTAGTGGTTGCTAGGGTTTTGAAGAGTGAGAAGTGGGTACAGATCTATGAGGAGCACTATCCTTTGGGTTTTCGAGTAGTCTACAGGTTCCGCCATTGATGCAAATGCAGAGTACTGACTTGCGCTATGTGTCTATCACTAGCAAAGACGCCACGTGTTACAGTTTTAATTCTCCGGCGGAGTTAACACGAGCCGGGAAATTTTTCTGGCCCCACCGCCGATCTCTCTCTCCGTTGGGTTTTTGATTGCAGAGACGACAGTAGTCTAACATGCGCGGCAGGTATTCGAATGTTCGAGTGGAGTTAGAACATGCTCGAAAATGTTCTGGCGGGAAACGGAAGTGGCGGGAATTGTTTGGTTTTCAAAGAAAAGAAATGATTGCTAAATTGCGCAGCGATCTCAACCACGTGATGAGAAATATACCCATGTGACGGTCACGCCATCTCTAATATCCCATTACAGTATATTGATAATCGACGTGAAAATACGCAAAATTCTCATAAATTCTTATTGCTCGTTTGGCCAAGCTTCAAAAATCAGGACATTTGTATTTATACTCGCTTTTTATGTCACGTTTTAACTTATGTCCGCTTTGCAAAAAAAAATTACTAACGTATACGTTTTTTCGCATAACTTCAGTATACGGGGTTGAACTAGCAAAGACAATCACGCAAAACTTCAGCATTCTAGTAGTCGAGCCTGAAGTTCAGCTCTAGAGCTGAAGCTGAAGTTTTTGTTTAGTAACTGACGAACTTCAGCTTAGTTTTTGTTTTTGTAACTGGCGAAGTTTTTGTTTTGTAACTGGCGAACTTCTGCTCTAGAGCTGAAGTTTTTGTTTTTGTCACTGGCACTGGCGAAGTTTTTGTTTTGTAACTGGCGAACTTCTGTTCTAGAGCTGAAGTTTTTGTTTTGTAACTGGCGAACTTCAGCTTTAGAGCTGAAGTTTTTGTTTTGTAACTTGCGAATTTCAGCTCTAGAGCTAAAGTTTTTATTTTATAACTGTCGACTAGAGCTGAAGTTATTTAGTTCTCTTTTCTTTCTAGTGTTTGTGCTAGAGCTGAAGTTATTTAGTTCTCTTTTCTTTCTAGTGCTTGTGTGTTTGTTTTTCTTCTTCTTAATGTGTGTATTCTAAGAGACAAACAACTATTCTTTCAAAGAATTCACGTCGACAGATCGGCATTTGGAAACATATGTCTGCTATATCCTTTGGCACAAGCAAATTGTTATACATGGATTGTTTTTCAGAATTTATTTTTATATAAAAATATTATTAAAGTCCCAACCTTCAATGACACATGCCTTTCTGCGATGCAAAAGTTCACACTATTATTGATTCTCAACATGAACAAGCAAGCGAATGTTACCACAACACATTCTAGTGCAGCACCAACAACAACAGAAGAAGAAGAAGAAGAAGAAGAAGAAGAAGAAGAAGAAGAAGAAGAAGAAGAAGAAGAAGAAGAAGAAGAAGAAGGAGAAAGGGGGCCGAAGTTATTTAAAAAGTTGGTACAAGTTAAAAAAAATTTTAAAAAAATGGGTATAGATTAAATGAGAGCGACCAATAAGGGTGCCCCGTGCAATTTTGACGCAAAAATCAGCTTATTTTGAGAAGTGTTTTTTTAAAAAATATTTTTCTTAAAAGTACTTTTGGTGAGAATCAGTTTGTGTTTGGCTAATTAGTTTGAAAAGCACTTTTGAGCAGCAATTAGTGTTTGGCCAAGCTTTAAAAAACTGTTTCTAAGTGTATTTTTCTCAAAAGTGCTTCTCAAAAAAGTATTTTTGGAGAGAAGCTACTTTTTCTGCTTCTCCAAAACTGCTTCTGCTTCTCCTCAAAAATACTTTTTTTCTTCCAAAAGCTTGGCCAAATACCTCAATTTTTGGTCAAAAGTGTTTTTGGCAAAACAAAAAAAAAATTTTGGCCCAAAAGAAGCTTGGCCAAACATGTTATAATGTAATGATTGAAGTGTGAACATACTAATGATTTAAAATCAAATATTGTTAAGAAATGAATTTTACTCTTAATTTAACCTATAAGGTTAGTTAATGGGGGGAATTACACGTAAATACAACTCACACACATACATTGCAACTAAGTGGCATATATTTAACTTTGCAAAGTTGTAGCCCAAAAATAATAGGCTAAGATTTAACATTCAACTCCAAATAGGTTCTTGAAATTACTATTCAATTTTTTTTTAAATGCTCAAGCTTTTAATCTAAATTTCGAATCTATAATTGTGACTCAAATATTAGTTCAACAAACCAAATATATTGGGGTGGTGAAAATTAGATTTTTAAGATAATCCATCATTATTGAACACGCTTAAACAAGTGAGTTTAAATTTTGAATGTGATTTTGTTAGAAATTTAGAGCGGGTATACTTTAGACTTGTTAGAAATAGTATAACGAGGTTGTATACAAAATTTGAAGTCATGGTTTTGAAAAAAAAATGCAACTGAAAATCGTGGAAGAAGTTCGTCTACAAACGTTTGTATAAAGGTGTATAAAAGTATATAATCGTGTATAAGAGGTATTTATACACCCATGTACACTATTATACAAATATTATACATCATTATACAAAAACTGACTTCGTCTTCTTCCTTGTGTCTTTTCTTAAATTTAACTCAAATCTTGCTCAAATCTACTCTAAATTACTTCAAATTAAAATTTTGAACTCCTCTTGATATTTTCAATCAATTGGAACAACACCCAATCTAAACAACCAACAAACTCAAAAATTACTATTTTCGAAAGCAAAGCTTTGAATGGACTTCAATGTTGGACTTCTATTCTTCAATTTTCTTGTAACGACTCGGTCAATCGTTTAGAGTATTATAGACATGTTTCACTATCTATTGCTTATTCTATGCTCATTTGTCGTTATATGACTTGCCGAGGTGATTGGTTTGGTTCCGTAGATGCTTCAGAATGAATTAGGATACTTAGTCCCAAAGTTGGA